>NW_014569644.1:227086-236880 GCF_001313835.1 Polistes canadensis
GTGGTGGGTCGACGTAAAAAAAATTGTTAAGCGCATATATGCGCCTACAGCATTCCAAGGGTTAAAGAAAATCACTTTTATCTTTCGATATCATCCGTTTGATTTTGGAACGTGCTTAAAAATTGCAATTCGTTGGAAACCGAATGATTTYATTGTYAATGTGAATTATTTTGATAAAAATAATTGGTAAAGAATGAAAATGAATTTAGAATGAATGTGGTGGGTCGACGTAAAAAAAATTGTTGAACGCATATATGCGCCTACGGCATTTAAAGTGTCAAATCGAGCAATCTAATTCGAGAGGAAAGAGATAAAATAATAATGATAGGAAAGAAAATCGAATGAAATCACGATACTACTTTCTAGGTCATTTTCAAATAGATCACTACGAGAGAGCCCTTCGTGTTTCAATTCAATTTCTTTTCCTCGGCAAGCCTTTCCACGTGTCTATCGTGTCTGTTGGGTCTATCGTGTCAACCATTTCATCATTGTTATCTACCTAATTACATAGATACCTTTTACCTGTTATCATCGATGTTACCCTAGCATGCCTTCTCACTAATGTTATTCAGTGTTCTTTTTTTTTTCTTTTCCAAATGATTATCTCTACAACGGACTATGAATTTATTTATCGATTGTTGCATCCTTTCGTTGAAGTAGGAAATCAATGATAAGGGATTGTAGATAAGTATAAAATTACAAGGACGAAGATAAATTGAGAGGAATATTCTTTTTTTTTTTTTTTTTCAATTTCTTATCTTTTCTTTTGTTTTCTTTTCTTTTTACATAATTATACACCCTTATATTGTGAAACAATTCAATACGATGCCTTTAAATTAAAGTGGAAATTTGATAACCCGTTCGATATTCTCCAATTTCTTCTATTGATTTTTATTATAGTAATATTAGATTTACAAGGAGACCTTACGGTTGTGCCCTCACAGATTTTAACGAGCTTTGGTATATTAGTAGTATACTAGTAGGGTGTTATTGTGGTAAAGTATTTCATCCTAACGTGAAGCCCAATGTTTTGATTTTGTTGTATACATGTTTATATTATCTTAAATGCAATCATTTATCTAGTGGCGCGCTAGCGTATGTAGTAGCGTTCTCGCTTGTCGATCTGCTAGTTAGTGTTCGATTCTTCATGGGGAAAGTTTTTTTTAAATAAATCTTAATACAAATTGTTATTTGTTTGTATATTGAAAATTTATCTATTCTTATATTCTTGTAAACAAATATAATGGGTAACTGTTATTCAAGGATTCAAGTTTCGTTTATTATTTGCACAAAATATTAAGAAATTTATTATTTCTAATTTATTTGTAATAAATAATTTTCTCTTTCCTGTATACATTTAAAAATTAGGAATTATGAAAAACAATTTGAAGAGAAAAATAGACAAAAATTTCCCGTATGTCGGATCGAACTACTAACTAGCAGTACGATAAGTGGAAACGCTATTACATACGCTAGCGCGCCATTTAACCTTTTAGATACTACGCGCCACTATAGTGGCTTTCTTCGCGGATATCATTTTTCAGGACGACGCGCCATTATAGTGGCTTTCGTGTATGTCACCTCTCTGAACGACGCGCCACTATAGTGGCGCGTCGTGGTTTTCTACAAAAACGTTACGAAATTGTATAGTGTGTTCTAAAAACGATACAAGGCGAAAATCTCGTTATCAATGTGAAAATTGTGACGTAGGTTTATGTATTGTACCATGTTTTAAAATCTATCATACTCAATTATATTATTAGTTATTAAAGTGGAATGTTACAGTTAAAGTATGTGTAATATATATTTTTTTAAAATTATGACTTAATCATCAAATACTTCATTTGAATGTTCTCGTGCATAGAACGGAATTGCCCGCCACATTTTGCAGTGTTATATCAATTATACGTTGTTCACGTCAGACCCTTGCCGTCCAGGAAAATAACCACATGCAGAATTCAGTCGTATCTGAAAGGTTAATAAATTATCGCATTTAAGATAATATAAACATGTATACCAAAAAAAATCAAAACTTTTACAGCTTTTTTCTCAAAATTGGCTTCGCATTTTAATAAAATACTTTACCACGATAAAAAATCGATAAAATCCGTGAGGACACAACCGTAAGGTCTCCTTGTTAGTATAACAATCATTCAAATTCGATATCGAATTAAATATTGATCATTTTGTTGAATATTAATATTACTTTTATAGACAATTGTTGTTACGTACGTACACATAATTTATTCTTAATGATAATTAATACTGATTTCATATTTTTTATATATTATTTAATATGCTCTTTTTTTTGTATGATAATAACTAATAATTTGGTAAGATCACACAAAATTGTCTTAACGACAAATAAAGTGTTAATAATACTATAAATATTAAACATTATTACTATAACATAAATTTTTGTTAGTAAATGGTCATAACCACACGTTAAATTACTATTTCTCAACATGATCATAAAAAATCATGTCACGTGTACACGGTTAGGTGACCCATTTTAAAAGAAACAAAAAAGGAAACAAACCGTGTTCAGTGTTGATTCCAGAGAGGTAATTAAAAAACCTAAAATTACTTAAATAATTGACAATATGAAATATTAAAAAAAGAAGTAACTCACACCCATAAAAGATGTGGTGGTACAGGGGGGGGGGAGTAAAAAAATGACAACTTTTTGTTATCTGGATTTTCCAGGAGACTCAAATTGTTCGATTAACTCTCTCGATTACGTGAAACTTCATATCACGTTTCCTGTTTTACTTGTTTCCTTTTTTCTCTCTCTCTTTCTCTCTCTCTCTCTTTTTCTATTTCTATTTCTATTGGTACTCTTGTTACCGTTTTCGTTGCTCAACTGCATCCGTCTGTGTTTTGGTTCTACGTGTAAATGTGTTCATTAAGTTTATAGGTATACTATACGTGCGTGTATGTATGTTAGGCAGAGAGAATGAGAGAGAATGAATGAGTGGGAGAGAGAGAGAGAGGAAAACTCGACAGGACGATTTGTCGCAGCCAAATGCAATTGTCCTCTTATTTCTTCGATAATTGCGAAATCGGGTGATGAAGCTGCTGTTAGGCAAAGCGTGCTTTGCCTAACAGCAGCAACACAACACACCCCCACCTCCCACCCCACCCAGCCCATACCCCAGCACAATGTTAGCAAGTTAACACGAATTCGCTAGCGGAAAACAAAACGGTCCTGGAATTTGTATAGTAAGCTAGATGGAAAAGTGGTCATTATTAAGAAATATTTATAGGTTGTGTTACGTAATTTAAAAGACCATTCGTGTTCCTTTCCCATGACTTTTTTTATTTTGTTTCTATATTTTTCAAGCCCGTCTCTAATTTCTGTTGTTTTGAGAATATTAATGGTTTGTATATATTAGTTAATTGAAAAATATTCATTAATTATATCAAKTTCAATAATGTTTCGATTAATTTATCGATATGTAATTTGATTATATACATTACTTTTAGGATAATTTAACTAAATTACTGTATATTTATAAGCTGTAAATGGACTTACACTACTTTCAAAATTAGACAATTGTAAAAATCGTTTAATTTCAATTTTGAAAAATCAAATATCACTTAAAATATACTTCATATTAATCCAATTTTGTTTACAAATAATGACATGATATAAAATAGAAGTAGTATTTAAAATTTTAATTTTCTCCATTAGTGTTTTTTCTTATTTGTTTTTTAATTGCTTTCTTTAAATTCTTCGTGGAAACGAAATTCTCTCGTTTTATTTCATGTAAAATGAATTTATTATGTTGTTTACATTGTTTTATAATATCATAATATTCCTGTGGTGTATACAAGAAATTCTTTTTTATATTATTTTTTTCTTTTTATTCTATGGAAATTGGACTTACACCACTTTAATAATCAATGGTTATGTAATTTCTTTTACCGGTGAATTTTAAATTGGATAAAGCATTGACATTTTTAAAAAAATTAAATACTGATTAGTTATAAATAAACAATTTACATAAAATTAAATATAAATTACGTGTTATCTAATTTTTTTATTTTTAAAATAAACTTACACCACTTTCAAAATAAACAATCCAATATTATATTACGTGACGTGTATTTATTTCATTCGATAAAAAAACGATCTACAAAGTTGTATTCGTTAAACGAGACTGAGTAAGATTATTTGACGTTAAGCATTTAACCCAATTAGTTATAAGATAATATAATAATTGTTGATAATATTGTTAACGGGGTTCGTACGAGAATTCGACGCGGGTAATTTAAATGGAAACGTAACCGAGATAATAGAACCTACTGCGTAAGGATTACAAGCTTATCAAGGAAACTATTTCGATTTGCTAGTAGAACCACGTTATTCCAAACACTATTGCCTTTCCCGAGTATCAAGGAAACATTCGAAGGCTACCGCGAATCGCGTTTTCGTCAGAAACTTTAGTGAAAAGCAACGCGTGACGTTGATCGGTACCCTTGTCAGCTTTCAACCACATTCAAAAGAAGACACGATCGCAAATCGAAACCCTTTTACTATGAAAACTTTATCCAAATTGCGCGTTATTATTAAAATGATCTAAAAGTATACATTTCTGTTGTTGTTGTTGTTGTTGTTGTTGTGTTTGTTGATAAAAATAATAAGTTTATTCATTTATTTCATATCGCATTATTTTCAAGCAAATTAATTGCTATGGAATTCTGACGAAAAACAAATTCTGTTCATCAAAAATGTTGCTTCAAATATCTTGAAATGAAGAGATTTATGAGTTATTTCAAGATAGTTTAATAATTGATACGTTGAAAATCAAAGTGGACAATCAAAATACTCAGTATTTGGTAATCAAAATAATATTTATTTCAAATATGTCTTATATTGAATCTACAAAAGTAACAAAACTGATTTAAAACAAAATTTGACCGAAAATTGTGTACAATTTATTGAAACATATTTATTTTCAAGATCACAACTGATGAGATCAGTCCACTTCTGTGTTTCTCAATGCCACGATTAAGAATTTATATATAAATATATTGTTGAGATGTGTACATTGTCTATTGCAAGGTTAAATGTATGTGCTGTAGCGCAAGAGCATGTGTTGGTGTACTACTGTTCGTGAGAGAGACGCACACATGTAAGTCTCCCCACTTTAGTCCATGTAAGATTAGTATTATATATAAGGGACAGCGATTAGCTGTATAGGGCTCTCTCTGTTAAAAGAATTACATAGTTAAAGTAAAAGTAATAGCACGTGGCACGGAAGAACTTGTAATAGATATAATATATAGATTTATTAAACTTTTACCACCCAAATTATAAGATATTTTTCCTCATTAATTTAACATATATATTTATTATAACATTGTGTTAAAATGATTTTGATTAAAATTCAAAGTACCGATATTAATTCCACAAATTTTTCTATTAGATTTTGTGAAAACGTATTAACGAAAGGGATCAAGGAAAACTTGTTTAAATTATTCTTCGCGAGAGAGAGAGAGAGAGAGAGGAAAAAAGATTAAAAGAAATAGCCCCAATCCTCGAACGTCGCTTAGGAACACGGAGAAAATAACTCGGGAGAGTTAATTTTTCACGCGACAAACTTTATAAATAAATTCACTAAAACACGTCGCGTAGTTCTTGCAACGTTTAAAAGGGTTTTTTGTTCAACATTTAATGCCGGACAACTTATTTTTATTATTTTATATCATTTGAAAGGGGTGGGTGGGGGGGGAACGGATACTTTTTTTTCTTATTTTTATTTTTTATTAATATACGAATTCGAGAGTTGAATTTATTTTTACGATATTTTCTCTCTCTCTCTCTCTTTTTTTTTTCCTTGTTCTTCCCTCGACATGTATTTTCCATTTAAAAATTCACGATTTGATTTGAACTCTCTTAGTAAATCGATAAAAGATATTTCAAAAGAATGACAATATAAAAATATTTGACACGTTTAATGCGATAAGGGTCAAACCGCAGTTCAGCATTGGATTTGTTTGAAGAGCCGTCGGGGGTCACCGGTGACCGTCAATGTTAAAATTCATTGAAATTTTTAATTTAGAAATAATATCGGCATTTATCAATTTCGTCAATAATTTTATCGTTACTACACAACGGTCTCTACAAAATTTATATCAAATAATTGTATTTATATTTTTTACATTTTTTTTTACATCTAATCGTAGTAAAACATTCCAGAAATAGAAAATGTGAACCGAAATAATCATCAAAATATGTTACGACATTTTAAATACAATATTGTTGCAATCGTTCTACTCAATCCGTATAAAATATTATCGCAATCATATTTTTCGCAAACGTTTCAAACATAACCTTAAATTATTCCATAATACATAACCTAATCATCTCGGAAAGATTTTACACGCGGATAAACGAAACCTTCAATTATCTTATCTCGACATTTCATCAAATTCATAGTAACCTTCAATAAAAATATCGCGGAAATGCAATGGAGTGCAAAGAAAAGGAGTTAGAGGGGTCACCGGGGACCCTTCCCCCTCTCCTCTCCCCTCCCCTCCCCCCGTCAGTAAGATAAATTCATTGAACAAGATTAGACATCTCAACTTTATATTCTCGTTGTAGATAATAATTCAACGAGAGATATCAATCGCATAATAAATCTTCGCGTTGACGCCAAAAGTTACAGGGGGATGGGGTATGGGGGTATGGGGAAGCTAGGGGGAAGCTGAAGGGTAGGGGCTGCGCGTCAATCCGTGTAAAATCAGCTTGGCATTCGACGTGTTAATCAAGTACAAAAAAAAAACAACAACAACAACAACAAGAAGAAGAAAACAAAAAGAAGAAAAAAGAAACAACAAGAAGCAACAGCAGTAGTAGTAGTAGTAGTAGTAGTAAGTAAATCGATGAAAGGTTTTAAAGTGGAAGGCACCGTTCGAAAATTTCGCGGCCGGTTTGTGGAGGGTTGAAGGGGGTTTAGGGGGGGGGGTGGGGGGACAAGGGGGGGATGGGATATAAAGGTCGGATCGATTTTCCGACAGGTGGCTTTCGCGCAACGGTTGACAATATGGCGGCGTCAGCGGCACCGGCAGCCGTAAAACGCACGGCTAACACACACACACACACAAACACACACACACCTCTATATACAAATGCACGCGCGAGCGCGAAATATCGATCGTTTCTCTCAGGGACGACGAAAGATTTACCGGTGTGGATGCCAGCCGTGCCTCCTACGAACATATGTCATGTTATTTACGAGCTAGGCATTACTCTCTGCCCGATTTACTATATTTTATGTTACGTGGATGGACTTGCAATTCTTTTGAATAGGATCGACGACCAACAGACGTGACCAGGTATCCATGTATTAGTATACGGCTATTTGTGAGCGGTATGGTATTCTGACGACTTGGTTCATATACGTGCACATTGGTTTTATAAGTTAGTAGTTGTAGGTATGTGTGTGTGTGTATGTGTGTGGGTGATGTTGGTCGGTCACGTTGGTTCGTTCGCATACACACGCAAAGTGCGTATGACGTATTTTCTCTCTCTTTTTTCTCCCCCTCCCCTACCCGTTTTTTTCTTTCATAAGCTTTCTCTCCTCTGTGTTTCATCGACTCGATTCGAAAATCTCATCCCTGCGAACCTAACCTTTCAAGCTCGTATCTCTCTTTCTCTCTCTCTCTCTCTCTCTCTCTCACTCTCTCTTGGTAGCACTCTCATTCCAGGCCGCTCCGCACGGTTATTTAATTAAATCGCTGCCAATTTGTGCCTTTCACCGATATATATATATATGCACTCACTTCTCCATCTGCTTTGTTACTTTTCATCAAGCAACCAGGCACGTTTTCATTCGGTGTCAATGACCTTCCATCCTTGTTGAACCAGCTGCTGCTGCTGCTTCTGCTTCTGGTGTTGGTGGTGGTGGTGGTGCCGAGTAAAATACCTGCTAGGTAGGTTAATAGCCATGAGTCAAGTCAATGAGTCGTTAGTACTTCATTTTCGGTAAAAGGGCAAGTTCATCTAAGGGTAAAGGATGGGAATATAAACGCGTAACATAACGGAATTATCAAAATCTTGTTTCTCCCAAGTCGATCGTTATCTTTCTGATTAATCTATTGTTCATTCTGATTAAAGAGAGAGAGAGAGAGAGAGAGAGAGAGAGAGAGAGAGAGAGAGAGAGAGAGTAAAGTTGTGCTCGTTCGTTCGATGAAAGAAATAAAAAAAGGTTCAGAAAGCTGTGGGGCTGGGGTAGAGAGAGAGAAAAAGAAATAAAAAGGAATACCAAGAAAGAAGTAGATCGAAAATGAATCCGATCGAAACTGGAATAGGTACTGTGTAGCAGTCCTGAAATTTGTTACGTCGACCGTGAAGAATTTCAAGCGTAGACCCTTCTTCCCCTTCCCCTTCCCCTTCCACAATCCCCCTCTCACACCTTCCCGTACGAGCTGACTCGTCGAACGATCTCCAAACGAGAAAATCGAACTTTCCATTACCTTTTGAAATTCGTCGGGATCAAGAAAACGGGCTGGTCGTGATGATGGTGGTAGTGGGGTTGGGTTGGGGGGGGGGGTTGTAGAAGAAGTTAAATTGCGCATGGCATGGTTTACAAGAAAGGGACCTAGAATCAGTAGCTAAGAGTGGGAAAAAGGTACTACTAGGTAGGAGTGATCGAGAACTTCCGAATGACGTTTTCGAAAAAGCAACGTGGTTTCCTCAGGGTTTGATATGAGAACGTGCATTATCGCGGGAAAGGGCTAACCATTCGTCAGAGTAACGCCGGGCTGACCTCTTTTGGAGAATGGTGGCCCCCATCAGACTTTTCGGATTGGTATTCTCACTTTGGAGAAAAGCATCTGGGACGACGGTGATCGAGGAACGTCTTAAAAGCCTTCGATTCACCAAACAGAGAACCCGATTAATTTGTTATATTTGTTATATATCCTACAAAAACCTACTCACTCTATTTCCATTCTCATTCTCTCTCTCTCTCTCTCTCACTCTCGTCATTGTTTTTTTTTCCATTTCCTTTTTCAAATTCCAATGGAATACGAAACTTTTCAAGTATGTTAAAAATATTTTCAATATTCCTTTTTCCGTTTATATTAGGTCTACCGGAAAGTTTTGTCCATTTTTGAATTAAAAGAAAATAACAAAATTTTCAGACATTTAATAATATTTATTGTAGAATATTTTTTACATCGTTACTTATGACTTCTTGCCTGCGTGATAGCAACTTTTAAATGCCATTTTTTTTTGAATAATTTTTTTTCACAGGCGAAAAACTCAACTAGCGCCTGATTTACATCATCTTCAATTTTGCATTTTTTTTCCTGTAAAAAATTTTGCAACGGGGAAAACAAGTGATAATCGAAGAGTGCAAGGTCTGGGGAACATGGTGGATGTGACAGAATTTCCCAGCCTAGGTCTACGATTTTCTGACGAGTCGCCAAAAAAACATGTCGTCTGGCATTATCAAAATACGGTATGATGTGCTTTCTATTGAACATTGCTGGCCTCTTTTCTCTTATTTCTTTATTTAAATCATCCATTTGCTTACAGTATTTCTCCAAATTTAGCTTTTCATTAGGTTTCAGAAGCTTATAATGTATTGGTCCTTGAATGTCCAACCATATACACAACATTCTCTTCTTCAGGTTCAAGCTCGGATTAGAAGGGGAAAGGATAGTCTTTCCGGACTCGCAATATGTTCATATACTCACGATGTTGCGTATGTAATCCATTTTTCATCAGGAGTTATCATCCGGTCAAAGAAAGATTCGTTTTTGTACCGAGCAAGCAGAGA
>NW_014569644.1:236945-246703 GCF_001313835.1 Polistes canadensis
GAAATGGTTTGTTGAGTTGAACTTAGCTTCTCTGCAATATCTGACGTTGTCAAAAATGGATTTTGCTCTATCATAGCCTTGATAATGTCGTCATCGATCAATGACGGCCGTCCTGAACGTGGCTTATCATTAAGGTCAAAATCACCTGCTTCGAATTTTTTAAATCAATAGTTGCACGTTCTATCTGAAACTGCATATAAACCAAAAACTTGTACTAAATTTCGGCACGCTTCTGTAGCATTTCTTCCTTGCTGGAGCTCGTACAAAGTACAGTGGCGTAAATGAACTTTTTCGTCGTCATGTTTTAACGATCGCCTCTCACTGCCCAATGACATGAGAAGGTTTTTTTTTTTTCAGTTTATTTAGGAGAGTACATGTGTATAAATGCAATGATAACGAAAAATAGTCATATATGATTCAAATAAACATGTTTATATCGATTGAAACTTGAGGAGCAAAAATTGGACAAAACTTTCCGATAGACCTAATAGAATTTTCTTTTATCCTCTCTCTTTTTTTCCTTTTACTTTTTTTTACATTCACCACACGCACACACACACACACACACTCACACACGCGCGCTCATTTGTCTCTGTAATTCTCGTTGAGAAAAATCCTCTTGGTTTCTATCGTAGTAGTAGTAGTAAAAAAAAAAACGACGAGGGGTAGACAGGGCAGGGGGTAGGCAGAGACACGTAAAATCCTTTTTCTTTGTGTTTCCCGATCCCCCATTCCTAGGATTTCCTTTGACCTGGCAATAAAGAGGCCTTAGACTGTCTGCTGTTTGACCCACGCATTCGGAATGATTTCGTCCTTTCTCATTCTTCTCTCTCACTCCCATTCCCATTGGTGGTGGGGATCACAGAACACCATAGACAGGTTTCGTTTGCCACCAATCCTCTTCACTCCCCTTTCATTTGTAACTCATAATTCGTATCCCCGACGGCGTAATACTTTTTCTTCCGGGAGTGGTGGGGGGGGCTGAAAGTGCAATGGAAGGGGAAGGGGAAAGGATTCGAAGGAGTGGGAGTGGGGGTAGGGGGGAAACGTGCAGCCGCTTAATCGAAAAGAAGAAAAATAATAGGAAGAGTGGGTTGTTGGTGGTGGTGGTGGTGGGCAAGGGGGAAGGGTGAAGGGAGAAAAAGGCGTGTGCTAACCGATTGGTAGGGGTCCATTTGTTTATTCTTCATTTAGCTTTTTAAATAATACTCGACAAACAATGCCATTCTAGTGGGGGGGATGGTTCTTTCTTTGATTTTGCAATGGCTAGTTTTCCTTTATAACGATACTCTTTTATTTTCTTATTTACCCCCCCCTACCAAATAATCCTACCATACCCCCCCCCCTTCACCATCGTTTTTTATTCTTTCCACAGTCGAATACGATTCGTATTTTCCCGTTACTTTATAATCTTTTGCGAATAATATAGGGGCGGGGGGGTGGGGGGAGTATAAAAGTTTACCGAGAAACAAATTTTCGTCCGTTTCAATATCGAAGGATGCTGTTCTTATTCTTTTTCGTTTCATATTAACCCCCCCTACCCCACGCTGCACCCCCTTTTTTTCTTCTCTTTTTTGTTTCAAGTCAAAGAGATATCACATATACAGGTTTTTTTCTTTTTCTTGTTTTTTTTTTTATTTTATTTTATTTTACAACAGTTCGCTTTTCCTTTTTACATTCGGCCCACGAGACGACGGTCTTTATTTTATCTTTCTTTTCAAAAGTCAGATAAATAAAGAGAAAATATATGCTAAAAGAAGGAGGAGGAGAACGTTTCAAATTTTCATGATATATACCATTGGAGATTTATTAATATTATCGATATCCGTTAGGTAATGAAAAAAAAGAAAAAAAGGAAATGTTAAAATGAAAACTATTACGTATTTGGATTTAATACGATGTATTTAAATCACCATATTGGTTCGATACCTTTTTCTACGCTTTTTTTTTTCTAAAGAATTTTTTGTAAGAATTTTTTTTCCATAAAAGAATTGGTCAGAATTTTATTTCGATTTTATTTTTTCGTGAGAAATTTCTTAAGCGAACGGTAAAGATAAAATTTTATGAAACGGTTTGTGAAAAGGGAAAGGTTTATAGTGATGAAATATGCAAGGAATATGTCAAAATATGCTAAACTTATGCAAACGTAAGTAAAATTCGTTCGTTCATTATTATTATGTTATTTCTTTTTACGAAAAGTTATATAAATATACGAGAATAAATATAAAAATTGAAAATAATGATATTTCAGTATAAGAGAAAATTTTAATTAATTCTCATAAGAGAACTGTGATTTGGTTTAAACATTGTTGTCGATTATTTAACAATTATTTTAAGAATAATTATAAAAAATGAAAATAATTATAAATCAGTATAAAAAAATTTTAATTAATTTTCATAAAAAAGAACAGTGATAAGGTTCAAATATTTTTGTCGATTAATTAACAATTATTTTAATATATATATATATATATATATATATATGTTTTTATATTATATACGAAGAAACTTTTTCCCCGGGGTACATGTGCCAAAATTTAGAATGTTATAATTATAAATTCTGTTTATTACGGATATTATTTTTGTTTTAACCTTCGGAAAGTAATATAAATAAGTATCAACAAAAGAAAAATGTGACCGACCTTGATAGGTGAATAATAATCAGTCTAACGTTAGATTCCGAAGAGGAAAGTTCGTTATATTTATACTCCGTGCTTTTAAACAACAATATATATTTTTGTCGATTAATTATCAATCATTTAAGGTATGTCGCATACTCTAATATTATTTTATTAATATCTCGAATTGTTTAAATTAATAATACATTAGTTTTAAGGTTCCTGATTAGTGATGAATTTGAGTCGAGTTGAGTTCGAATTGAAATTGTTTATTCGAAATGTATAAATAATTTTTTAAACAAATGTATATTGTATTATCCTTACCTAAATGGATATTTAATTCATTCTGATACTAAAAAATATTTAAATAACAGTAGAATATACCGAGTATACGTTTTGTTATTTAAACATATACGATTTTAAGCTATAAACGTTTCCCGTACAGTATTTTCGTGTATTTGTATTTAATTTATTATGATATAAATAATACTTCCAAATGAAACTCATTAAATATGTAATTAAGATATACTAATGTATTTATTTCTAAATTTTATTCATGCATAAAACACACTATATTAATAATGTTCAATGAATAAATCAAGTAAACGCGTAACGATGTATAATTTAAAAGAACACTAACTATACGAATCAATTGATAATTTTCAACACGATAAAACGAGTTTCACTTTTATCCCAGGTCATTCTCGTTATATTAACAGTTATTTTATTTAACAAAAAAGAAAAGAAAAAGGACCACAGCAATACCGTATTGAACAATTATAAAGTTTCAAACGAAAATGAAACAATTCTTGTTAATTAAATAACGAAAATTATTCGTACCATGGTCAATTTTAAATTGATAATTTATTAATCTTCGATAAATTGTTAATTTAATTAAAATATACACATATACCATCAAAATAATTCAATATATATATATATATATAGTAATACAAAAAAAGCTCGTTAAAACGTTGAAAACTATTAATCATGTCGTACTAGGGACTTGGATTAATGCGTGCACGAACAAAATTCACTTTTCTACGATGCAACTCTCGTTGAATCATCAAAATTATGTATGGTTAGGGCGTGCAATTATTAGAAGTAGCCGACTATACTTCGAGGTAACATTTGTTAGATTAAGATCTGACCTCGCCCACTTCTGATGGCGATGGAAGAAAATTATTACGGTGGTACGGGGTTGGTCTTTTGGTTAATAACGTTCCATTCCAACTACACGGCACATCTACAAATACACACACACACACACACACGTATATCACCTACGCAGAAACGAACGAACGAACGGAACAAATACACTTACGCGCATTCTTGCACCCGATGCGTTAACATGAACGAATTTTAGCGTTCCAGAATTAACGGGAAAATAGTTCTAGTAACGTATTACCATTCCCCGTGAATTATATCAACGCGCGTAAATAAAACAACGACTTTCATGGGTGTTGGATATATATTCTCGTTCCAAACTTTCGATACTATTTTCATCTTCCTTTTCCCGTGTCCCCCTGTCCACCCACCCCCCCTTTTTACCCTCCATTCCCGACCTAAATATAAAACCGGAGTACCTAGCAAGCGTATGAAATTGACGCGCGTATACCGTTGAAAACCAAAACGCAATTATCGTCCGTACGATATAATATAAAAGTATTCAATGCAAATGGATTCATTCCATATCTCGTTGTTGCTCGTTTCTAAAATTCATTCTCATCGATTAGATTTTTCTTCTCTTCATTCTGTCAAATGCATATATAAAAAAAAAATAAAAGATACAAAATATAGACACATTAAATAGAATTTAACGGGCACACCTAGTGTGAAATTTTCAAAAATCGATTTTTTTTTTTTTCATATTTCGATAGGTTATACCTTTAAAAATAACATACTAAAATTTTAAATCGATATCTTAAATAGTTTTTGAGTTACAGCCATTTAAAAAAGTAGCCGCTCGGCATTTAGGTAGTTGCATTTTATCTTTAAACGCGTTTTTCTCGAAACAGCATTTTTCGAATTTGCTGGAGTGATTATTTGGAGACAAATAATCCGATCGCTATCAAATTTTTTTTACATCTTGTCTATATAGTTCTCCATACGATGACCCTCCAGTTTTTTGATCTGATCAAAAATCGGATTTTGGTAGGCCAAAAACGACTAAAATTTTGGGTAAAATTTAACTTTTTTTTTCAACATGCCGCCATTTTGTCAATTTTTGATTTTTTTGTTCGCCCGAGCGTCATCGTACAGACAATATGTTTTTGTTTAACGAGAATTTTTTTTTTTTTTGGTTTTATCAACGGAGAAGGCTGCAATCACTCCAGCAGTGGAGGACCTTTTTTTTTTGGCGCCGCCGGAGATCGCGTGTTATTTCAAAAATATTTAATATATTATTCCAAAAATTTTACTGTGTATTCTCAGAACATGTATAAATATACCCTCAAAATTTTAAAACGATTGATTCACTAGTTTTTTTTTTTTTTAATTCCTAAAAATCGCCTTTTTTTTTTGCTGTCACACTAGGTGTGCCCCTTAATTATCATAACAGGACGATTAAATAGAGGACATCATAGTACTGAAGATACCTAAATTATTAAACACTAGTCTAGATAGAATCAGTAGTATTTCATTACGTATAATAATATAAAGGGGTTTAGGAAGAAATTCTATTGTAAAATGTTAAATATAGTTGAAATGTATGACTCTGAAAAAAAGATTAAATGTATTTTCACTCGTGAACTGTAACGATCGAGGTATAAAAATAACGTTTTAATTTATTGTAATGTTTTGTACATTGATTAACAACTCATAAATAAAAATGTTTAGTTGCTGATGAAGTCCCAAGAAAGGGACGAAACGTACAACTGGTTCGAAATAAATCGTTCATAAAGATTTAATAACCGTCCAAAATTCCCTGTAAAACTTATGTGAATTAAATAGAACATTATGCAATACTAGTAGATTATCATCAATTAATATTCGCATTATATTCGAGTCAAATTGTTTTTTATCGTATCCTCTAAAGTGGGATGATATTATTCGATTTAAATATACACGCAAAAGTGTTATTAACGTTTCTTTAATCATCCTAACATCGATCACAACCCCTTTCCTTTCTTTATTTCTATTTCGTTTCGAGTTATACGATTTTTCGTAAATAATGTGGGACGAGCACCTCTATGACAAATACTTAAATAAGCATTTGTAAAAAGATTGGACGGTGGGCACTGTATAGCTCAATGGATAAAGAGCACAGTCGCCTGGAAAACAAAAGATCCGTGGTTCAAGTCCCGGTTCAGTCAGTCCCACGGCCCAAATTTTTTCACGAATCCTACAAATGGGGCCTCAGCCGGGATGGAGTTTTGCTTTGTCACACACTCCTACAATCATGCAGAAACGAGAGAAAAATAATTAATTGAAGATCTATCATAAAGAGGTTAGACGATAGTAGCGACGCTGAACGGTTGGCTGGGGAACTAGGCAAAGAGGCTTTTTAAACGTCCAGCAACGCGCTCAGGATTAAAACGTACGACGTGAAAAAATAAATAATTCAAAAAGAAGTTTTAAAAATGACGGAACATTCGGGGTCCCATGTTATTCTAGGAGGTGGGGGGGGGGGGTAAAATATGGGATGAACGCCTTCAGGCCAAATATTTAAAAAGTAGGCATTCCTGAAGAGTTGGAACAGCTGAGCACAGTCACCCGGAAATTGAAAGAAGATCTGTGGTTCGAGAGTCCCCGGTCCCAGGTCAAAATCCAATGGCCCAAATATTTTCACGAATCTTATAATAATGTGTCAAGAATTAATAAAGAAAAGAAAGAAAAAAAAGGAAAGCCTTGAAATATATAACCTCGACCAAGGAGATTATTCTAGTGAGAAAGTAATGGAAATTCTCGGTAGATGTTTTACTACACTGGCCAGGAACGACACAAGAGTTAGTAAAAGAAGATACAAGGATGAATCTACGTGTAAAGGTAGATATACAAAGGTACACCTTTTTCTCTCTGTAGGAAGAAAAAAAATGCTTACAAGAACAAAAGCAAACAAACAAACAACAAAAACAGTAGAGAGAAAAAAAGAAAGAGTGAGAGAGAAAGAAAAAGGGGGAGAAAAGGGAAAAGAAAGAAGAAGAAATAAAAAGAAGAGGAGAGAAGAGAAGAAGAAGAAGAAGAAGAAAAAAAAAAAAAGGGAGCTGCTGCGATACTACATAGAAAGAGAGAGAACAGCAGCAACAGAAGCAGCAGCAAGGTGAATCCGGAAAGTGCATTACACCTTGTTGCAACGCTCATTATTTCGGTCCATTCTGCGATTGCATCGCGCAAAAGGGGCCGCCTTTTACGGCCGAAAATTCCTTTCCCTAGTTTTCAACGTATCGCGTTTCTCTTTGGAATATATAAGAGAGAAAGAGAAAGAGATATAAAGATAGAGAAAGATAGAGAAAGAGAGAGAGAGAGAGAGAGAGAGAGTAAGTGAAAATGTTCTCCAGTAACGAGCATGCACATAGGAACGATTCTAATGAAATGTTACGTGTAACACATACACACACACACACACACACACACACACACACGTCCACTTTGTCCCTCTTTACATCGAACGAGATTCCTAGGATCCTGTTATTGAAAATTCATTAACGTTTCTGTGTTCTTTGTCTTTTTTTCTCCTCCCTTTTGCCCTAGGCAACTCACGTACACGTGTGTATCTACTAATGTAGATTTAAAAAGGGTCTACAAATTGTTACTTGTTTATTTTTTTCTTTCTTTTTTAACAATCGTCTGCGTTAATTGTATCCTTCTGTTCCGAGTGTTGGGTTGTGTCCTGTTCTCCAAAAAGGAAGCTTTTTGCGGTAGCCCTACTACCCCCTTCCCCCTCTTGCTCATCTCTCTCTTTCTCTCTGTTTCTCTTTCTCTTTTTGCCAAAGTTTTCCACGACGTGCCAACTCGGCGAGTTTTCCCATAGCCAAAGAAGAAGAGAATCCAACGACGATAAGAAGAACTTTGATCAAGACGCGTCTTTAAAAGCAATTCGCGCAGCTTTAATTCGCTCGATTATCTTCGAGAGCTTTGCCAAAAGTCTTGCACCCGTCGTAGCCTAAGAAATAATCTTCCTTGCCAGTTTCCCCCCTCATCCACACCCTGCTAGTAACTTCCCCCACCACAGAGTTCCTTGTCCCTCCCCACTTTCCCTTCACTCACCCCACTCCTCTCGTCACTCACCAATTCCTTTTCCCTTTCTCCCACTCGAACTACTTTCTTCGCGGATTCGGTTGAAAAGTTTTAAGCATTTACGATTTGGATTGAAAATGGTGAAGAGAATGGCGGGTGTGGGGTGGGGTTGGGGGCTAGGCGGGGGGTGTAAAGAAGAAGATTTATTTTTATTCGAGAAATAATAATCCGATAGTATTCTATCGTTTCCTTTGCTTTAAACATCCTACGCCTTTATTACGGATATTCAATTGTATGGATTGAACGAGAGTTCGTAAATAATCCCCGTTCCTTATTTCATCAGCTTACTAATTTAATTACGACGTCGTTGTTGTTGTTGTCGTCGTCGTCGTCGTTGAGTTTGCCAAGGAGACTTTTGCTAAAGGCAACAAGGAAAGGAATCGTGGACGAGGAGAAGGCTGGAAGAAAACACACCACCTTAACTCCGAAAAAGGGGTGTTGTTGTTTTACTTATTCTTCCAACACGAATAAAGAAAAAGATAAAGATAAAGAGAGATAAAGAGAGAGAAAGAGAAAAAAGATGAAGTCAAGCTTGACTAAACTGAAAGTATGCAAAACGTGTAGAATTTTACTACAGAGTCTGGCTCTAACGTAATATGACGTACGAGGAATAAATAATAAAATATATAAACGTGTTGGAGTTAACAAAAAAAAAAGGAAAAGAAAAAGAAAAAAATAGGCAAACAGATAAGAGAGTAAAATTTTTTTTTCGGAACAAAATTCAATTGAATTTTGTAAACTAAAAATCGAGGTTAAACTAACGGGGAAAAATATTTTCCCGTGGCACAAAAGTGGCAATTTGGTTTTTAAGGTAAACTGACTCATATCTCTTTTTCTAAATGAATAGCATACTCAACTAATTTGCCTTTTTGCGCACGATTACTGGAGATTAACCCTTGCAAATGAAAACTAATACTACTCCAATCGTACTAGGAAGTAATAACGTCATCATACCGTGGATTATTATATCGTAGGATATCCCCAACCCCCTTCCCCTACCCACCCTCCTCATCCCAACCCCCATTAACAGAGGTACCAGTTTTAAAGTGCTGCCAGATCTGAAGACCACCACCACCACCACCACCACCTACGTTCTGGTTGTTAAAATCCAAAAACGTTTTAGTAACAAGCGCAAATAAACTTTCACAGTACTCTGAACAGTTAGAATCCACTCGAAACTCTTTCGTGGTTGTGTTAATTATGCAGTCATCCATTACATTCAAGTTACTATACCATATAAACTAGGGAATAAAATGGTTTATGTACGACATGATTATATTTCTTTTTCTATTTATACGATTCGATAAGACAAATTATTACAATGGAATAATCAAAGATCAATGCTAATAATGATAATGATAATTATAATGTTAAAGAAAAAGAAAAACCAAATGTAAAGTTTATTAATCGATTTTTCAAAATTATTTTCTTTTTCTTTTCTTTTCTTCGTAATTTTGCGCGACATGATTATATTTCATTTGTATTGACATGATTCAATTAGACAAATTATTACAATAGAATAATCAAAGATCAATGCTAATAATGATAAAGAAAAACTAAACTTAATATTTATAAATCAATTTTTCTAAATTATATTCTTTTTCTTTCTTTTTTTCGCAATTTTACGCGACAGGATTATATTTCATTTCTATTTATACGATTCGATAAGATAAATTATTACAATAGAATAATCAGAGATTAAAGCTAATAATGATAATAATGATAATGATAAAGAAAAACCAAACTTAATATTTATTAATCAATTTTTCTAAATTATTTTCTTTTTCTTTCTTTTTTTCGCAATTTTACGCGACATGATCATATTTCATTTCTATTTATATGATTCGATAAGATAAATTATTGCAATAAAATAATCAGAGATTAAAGCTAATAATGATAATG
>NW_014569644.1:247084-249500 GCF_001313835.1 Polistes canadensis
AAACTTAATGTTTATTGATCAATTTTTCTAAATTATTTTCTTTTCTTTTCTTTTTTTCGCAATTTTGCGCGACATAATTATATTTCATTTCTATTTATACGATTCGATAAGATAAATTATTGCAATAAAATAATCAGAGATTAAAGCTAATAATGATAATAATAATAATAAAGAAAAAATACCAAACTTAACGTTAATCAATCGATTTTTCTAAATTATTTTCTCTTTCCTTTCTTTTCATTGCAATTTTTCACCGTTAATTATATTTTATTTCGTTGTTCCGCTTAACCAACCAGACACCGTAATATACCAACGCAAAAGCTATGAATCTTAATGCGTCGGTTTACCTTAATTACAAAGTGTAAAGCCTTATCCGTTCTTTATCCTATCCGCCTTTTTCTAACACAAGATATACCCACTTTGTAACGTACCACTTGGAAAACGTACATGCGAACCTTACATTTATCTTACTCCACGCTTCTAACGGCTAATCTTTCTCGAGTGTTTTAAAAAGAGAAAGAGAAAAGAAAGAGAAAGAGAAAGAGAATTAGAATGAGAATATGGGAATGAGAAAGAAAGAAAGAAAATATGAAAGTGAAAGAGAAAGAAAGGAAACGTTTGAATTTTGTGTCAGTACGATAGCCGAATTTTCCGCTTGAAATATCGCAAGAGAAAGAAAGGAAACGTTTACCTTCCATAGGAATGGTTGAGAGTTGGTGGATGGGTGGGTGGGTATGGGGTAGAGAGAGGAGGAGGGTGGTATAACGAAAACGTGTATGAATTTACATATAATTTCGTCCGTGACGACAATGACGACGACAATGACGACGACGGACACGGAAACGTTTCCGTTAACTTTCGAAGATAAATGAATTTGAATGGTCATCTTTTTTCTGAAAAAAAAATGAAGAGAAATTTTTCTTTTCTATTATTATAATAATAAAAAAGAAAACCATAAGATAAAAATGGGTCTATGATTTTTTGTAAACTCACACACACGTTCGGATTTGAGGATTGCAAAAAGTGAATTAAAAAAAAAACGGTGGTAAGGGGGAAAGGAGAAGGGGGAGAAGAATGTTTGGAAAAGAAAGTTTTTCGAAAGTTGTTTCATGCGACAATGCTATCTGTTACGTCATTACTGCACTTTATTGTTATTGATGAAGTTACGAAATTTTATCACTACGAGAAATGGTGCAGTGCGACGTTCGCGTTTCTAACTGCTCCTGTTATGTGTTGTACGTTTCACTGTGTGTGTATGTGTGTGTATGTGTGTGGTTTACATATCATATTGTATGCATGTATATAAGAGTACGTATATATATATATATATATATATATATATATATATATACAATATATGTATATAGTATCATATACAGGTATCACACATACATAGTGCATCTCTCGTACTAACGAGGCTGTAAATTCTACACGTTTGCTCGGTAATGATTACGCGTATCACGAGTTAATGGAACTAACAGATGACGTTGCTTCGTGAAAAGTGCATCATCTGCCCTGGGCGCGTCATAACCTAACCAACCTTCTTTACACTCTCATTTAATTCTATGCAATTTGTTGGTGATGGTGACGGGTAGAGAGGGAGTGGGGGTGGGGAGTTCGGTGTGTGTTTCTTTTTTTTTGTTTTTTTTCTTTGAATTAAATCGAGGAAAAAAAAGAAACATCTTTGATGTATCAGCTTGTATCGTATTTTATTTCTTTTTGTTTGTGGTTTTTCTTTTCTTTTATTATACAGAGAGGATTTGTAAGGATTGTTAAAACCGCGACGTTTTATTTATTTTAAATATTTAACATTTTAATATTTTTACAAGAGAAACACACACACACACGGTAACTTTGAGTGGGTGCTCGTAACGTTGGCTAAATGTCGACCACCACCATCGGGTATAGTCATCGTAGTTGCGGTTAAGGCATTAAATGCAGAAAGTCGGTTTGCCGATGCGTTAGAATCTACAAAGTTCAGTCGTGTATATTCTCTGTATTTTATTTGCATATACGGCCAACGGACGTGGCGATGTGCTTTCATCCGTAGAAGGATATATGTATCCCACGTATGTACATACGTTAAAGAGAGAGAGAGAGATAGAGAGAGATAGAGATTGAGAAATCGAGGTTACGGTGTTTGACTTTAGCGAGATTCATGGAACCGGATCAAACCTTAAACGAATGCGCATATCTTTCGATATGGTGTCCCGTTAAATCGGATAAAATATTACCAACTGACTTCTCAACATTTATTTTACGGGGTAAAGGGAAAAAAGTAAAAACGTTTCCTTTCAATATTCAACTTGGGACGAATTCAATTATCGATTTAAATAATCCAACAATCGTGTTCGTATTAATTACTCTTGGAAAAATCTAAATAATTCTCATACAAATAAAAATAAACTGATGAAGT
>NW_014569644.1:250266-253684 GCF_001313835.1 Polistes canadensis
ATAAATAATTCAACAATCGTTCTAATTAATTACTCATGTAAGAATCTAAATAAGCCTCGTACAAAGAAAAAATAAAATAAAAAGAAATTGATACGTCAAACGTATTAGCATTAACCTAAAAATGATTAGATTATGTTTGGCAGGTAATATATCATAATTAATTGTCGATTAAAATAATCCAACAAACGGTTCTAATTAATAACTCTCGTACAAAATCTAAATTAATTCTCGTGCAAATAAAAAAACAAACTATTACGTAAAACGTATTGTAAATAATAATCCAAAAGATTATTAGGTTATGTTGATAGAAAATGTATCATGATTAATCATCGATTAAAATAATCCAACAATTATTCCAATTCATAACTCTTATTTAAAATCTAAATTAATTCTCGTACAAATAAAAAAACAAACAAACTATAACGTCAAACGTATCGTAAATATTAATTCAAAAGATAGTTAGGTTATGTTGATAGAAAATATATCATAATTAATCATAGATTAAAATAATCCAACAAACGATTCAAATATAATAACTCTCGTACAAAATCTAAATATAATTCTCGTAAAAATAAAAAAAAAACCAAACAAACAAACTATTACGTCAAACGTGTTGCGAGTATTAACCTAAAAATGTTTAGAGATCGTGTTTGGTAGTAAATATATATATAATGTTCTGGTTTCTCCTTTTCCTATCCATCCGCCTCCTCCCAAAAAAGTTAGCACATAGAGAGATAAGTCTTATAGCAAAAACACATTAAACAACTCTCGGTATGTTCTGCCACCGGCAATAACCCCTTGGCTTTCTTCTTCGACACGGAGGTTTGTGTCGGGGAACGGTTTGCCGGGAACGGTAGCTTCGACCAGTGTACCTACAACTACTACTACCATCACTAACACAACTACTATTACCTACAATTACTATTACTACCACCTCATCACTACCACCAGTAACTAACCCCTAATACCAAGACATACCACCACCACCACCACCACCACCACTACCACCATCACCAACACCAGTAGTGGCAGCCGGCGGCAGTAGACCGTTGGTTGGTATCTGTCGGATCGTATGCAAATCTCTTGTGGCTTAATTACGCGAACACGCCTACTATATGAGGTTTCAGATCGTACGTAACGCGAACCGGAACCCAATATATTTCTCCAGCGATAAGAAGTAACCCTCAGGTGTAGCCTTTAGCTTCTCCGATGCTTTCCACCCTTCTCCTCACCACCCCAAACCCCGAATCCCTAACCCCCAATCCACCCATCCCCCCTTCTATTAGCGTCTCTGTTTCTCTCAAGAGCTTTTTCAACATATCTCTGTCTATCTTTTTCATCACGTAACGTGTATGCGTGTTACTGGTAGACTACTGGATTTCGTCACGTTCGTTTTACATGTCTTTACACGCCGATTCTCTACCGTATCTCTTTTTTTTTTCTTCTTCTTCTTTTCCTATTCGCGGATTCACGAATGAATCCCTCACGTTACCTTATAGTCCACCATTGTTCCCGGGCGGGGTTTTATATGTTTAGTTTCTATCAAGATACTCGGATAAAGAAGTGGAAAATAACATTTTCTTATCCTTCTTATCATTTCATCCACCCTCCCCCCCCATTCTCATATCCTACCACTTCTCACTCAGTCCACCTTCACGTGACATAATATAATACGATTATTTGTTCATTCGTAACGATGATGAAGATTAAATAGTGGGATTCTACTTGTAGGGTTAACCAAAAATTGTGGCTAGACGAAGTTTTTTGTTTTTCAAGTTCAAGCCTTCCTTGAGTTTAGTTTCGTTTTTTCTTTTCTTAACATCAAATGAAAAGTAATTCGAAAGTAATGAAACTATTCTCTTATATATTCGTTTTATTTTTTTATTCTGACGAAATCAAATTTATCTTCTTTGTATAATTCATCAAATATAATGTGCCATCGATGATTTATTAAATCACATTTTTTTATCTCTTCGCGCGAATATATTTGTCATTTAGTTGATTAATTTATTATAACGAAATATTCTCGTAAACGTGTTTAAAAGATTGTGATTTTTTTTCTGTTTCTTTTTTTCTTTCTTTTTCTTACGTTTTGAAAGTTGAACATTGTCGTTGCAACGTTCGAGTACGCGTTCTGGTTTGTGTTATTTTACTAGAGATGGTACATTCACCAGTTGGTTAAATAAATTATGGTAACTGTGGCCGAAACAGTTGGCCAACAAACTATCGTAGTGGAAGGAGAAATCTAAAGTGAGAGAGAATGAGAATAGCAAACGGTGGATTTTAATCTTTAGTGAACTTTCTCGACCCCTTTCTCTTTCTATCTCTCTCTCTCTCTCTCTCTCTCTTTCTGAAAACTATGGAATTTAGTTAGAGTTGTTGATATTACGTGGAAGAACGATAAGTATAGTAATGTTTCATCGTAGAAAGTAAAATGAATATTGTTTACGTTAGAAAACTAACGCCATTTAATAATTATTAATTCAGATAACAGTATAAAACGATAATTAATTAACTGATAATCCCCCGTGTTAACGTTATTTCAATAATTACATTTGTACGTTCGATTAGACGCCATAGGATTATTTGGTATATCATGGTATTAATTCTATCCGAAGTTACGATCGGACTTTAACGTTCACGTGTCGACGTGTTCTCTGTTATAGTCACCCCTGCTATACTCTCGATAACAACGTCACAACGGAATACCGATTAGAGCAAAACTTTACTACCAATTTCGATGTCCTTGACGATGTAACTCGACCTGGGTTTAGCCCTTTCCTTCAGACCCCCAGTCCGTTCCCACCCCTCACAGAACTATGCAAGCGGTATTTTGGGTATTATTGTTGTTGTTGTTGTTGTTCCAAACAAAATGCAACATCAAAATGATCGATGGTTCATTTTCTCGAGACACCATGGACGTTTTGGACCGTTTATTTGGAAAGTTGTGTAAGTTCATTTTGTAAAAAAAAATGAGACATCACGTAATTTATACTTAATTTAATGTAAACTGTTTATTTATAACTGATTAGTATTTAATTTCTTTAAAAATGTCAATGCTTTATTCAAATTAAAACTGGCCGGTAAAAGAAATTGGGTAACCATTGATTATTAAAGTGATGTAAGTCCAATTTTCATAGAATAAAAAGAAACAAATAATATAAAAAAGAATTTCCTGTATACACCATAAGGAATATTATGATATTATAAAACAGTGTAAACAACATAATAAATTTATTTTACATGAAATGAAACGAGAAAATTTCGTTTCCACGAAGAATCTAAAGAACGCAATTAAAAAACAAATAAGAAAAAACACTAATGGAGAACATTAAAATTTTAAATACTACTTCTATTTTATATCATGTCATTATTTGTAAACAAAATTGGATTAATATGAAGTATATTTTAAGTGATA
>NW_014569644.1:255949-265464 GCF_001313835.1 Polistes canadensis
TCTCTCTCTCTCTCTCTCTTTCTCTCACTCACTCACTCTCAGCTTGTTCCCTAGTCAATTCTTGCTCGTTCCTTGGGCGCTTTTGAGCCGGCACCGCCATAATGCCCTGTGATTAATCCCCCGGGGCACGAGCTATGTTGGCAGTACCATGGTGCATCTCACCACCACCACCACCACCACCTTCCAACCCCACTTCGAGCTTTCCAACCCTCTCCCTTTCTCACTCTATCTCTCTTTCTCTTTCTCTTTTTGGTCTACAGTAGGGATCTTTCTATTTGTGTGTAGTATGCATGTGTCTGTGTGTATGTGTGTGTTATATACAACTTCTCCACGCGGATCAGTATTTCACGAGACGTCCGGAATTTTAATACGCGGTTTTACCTCTCCTATATCTTTCTTTCTTTCTTCCTTCCTTCCCTACATCCCCTCAGCCCCCCTCCTCACCCAGTTCTACACTCCTATCCCTTTTTCGGGGTAGCCTTGCTCACCTCGGCACGTCCTGTGGGCGCCTCTCGTGTCAAAATTTATACACGGCCTTGTCTGCCGGCGGCTGATCCATAATTAGCCCACGTGCATCGTACCGTACGGATGGTTGCTCCTTTCCATGCTTTGCTCCCCTCTTCCCATCCCCATAGTTTCCCTCCTATATTGTCTATCTTCCTTTACCTTCCCTTCCCTTTCTTTTCTTTTCTTTTCTTTTTCTTTCTCTCTGATCCAACACTGATGCGCCCTAAAGGGCCGTTAGTTAATATCAAGCTGGTATTCCTTTTTCATCCTCCCCCTACCCCAGTCCCCCATCCCCCTGCCCTTTTTCATGACAAAACCTTTGTTTGTGTGTGTGTGTTTTTTATTTTGTTTTTTTTTCTCCGTCACAACATTGGTAATTTTTAGACGTTTTAACGAATCATACAAATATTTCTTATTATTATCGCAAAATTGTTTTTTCATGATATTATTGTAATTTTGTATTAATCAAAAAAAGAAAAAATAAAACTGATCTGATTGGTCGATTTCTTAACGGGGACTAAGGAGGGATGTGGATGGGACGGTGTCAAATAACGTATGGGAAAAGAAATGCGTTAATAACGACGCATACCCTTTTTTCTCATTTTTCACCCCTCCCCACCCCCTTTTCATATATGTACCACGATATGAAAATAACTTTCATCAACGATCTAAAGAAAATTAACGTCAGGTATAAGGAATTTTTTAATATTCCAAAAAATCGTCTTATTATTGAACGATAATTTATATTATAATAGAAAATAGGCATGCAAGTAGGCGACCGAAATTTGTGGGGGGGGGAGTGACAGGCAGGTGGGAATAAGCAAATCATTCCTTTTGTTCCACGATTTATTATTATTATTATTATTATTATTATTATCGTCATCATTATTGTCTATGTGACACGTTCAAGAGGTAGAACGATGAGAATCAAGAGATAAAAGGAAAAAAAAGGGCCGGTGTATCAGGGACAGGGGAAGCCGGGAAGAGGGGGGGGGAGCGGGGAGGAGATATAGGGAAGGATTAATTACGAATGCAGCATATGATTTATATTAATTGGCGTACATGATTTACTACCTTCATATTACTCGCATAAAATCGCGACGTATGACAAAATATCTACGGCATGAGTGAAAAAGGGGGGTTTTGGAGGGGGAAAGGGCTCGGGGATAGGTGGGTAACATAAATTAGCATCCATTTCGTCGTCCACTTCTCGATCGTTTGCCACCAACCACGAAATATATATATATATAATAGTAGTTTATACAATTAATAATTCTCAACGTTAGAGACGTTACCTCATTTTCATACGATATTATTATTATTATTATTATTATTATGCCAATATTCTTTATTACTATAATAAAGATTTGTTTCTTATCCAAAATTGTTTAATATTATTACTAAGTTTAATTCTTAGGGATGTTATTTTTTGGACAGGTTTAAATTAGATGAACAATATATTTATCCGTTGAACGTTTCGTATCTATTTGAGACTTCCTCAGCAACTTGATAGTTATATTCATAAGTCAATATAACATCATTTTTATTACAGTCATAAGTTTCAACTGATTTATGAACATAACTATCGAGTTGCTGAGGGAAGTCTCAAATAAAGATGAAACGTTCAACGAATAAATATATTGTTCATGTAATTTAAACCTGTCCAAAAAATAACATCCCTAAGAATTAAACTTAGTAATAATTCTTTATTACCTTTTTTCCCTATAACAACGCTCCCGCTCCTCCCCACCCCCCCCCGCGGTCCCTGACCATTTGATTTCTTTTTTATTCTCTTTTCTGTTTTATTTTCACTTATTTTTCTTCTATTCACTGTGGTTCTCGCACACGCGAATAACGAAGTGTTGATGATGTGGGGTTGTGGGGAAAATTGCTAGGGATCTTTATTAGTATAGTTACAAAAACAAACGATAGTAGAACGAAACTGGCGTCATCGTTCGGATGACGACGACGACGACGACGATGGTGGTGGTGGTGGCGAGTAGTCCATTGTCGTGAAAACGAGGTCCTTTGCTTGCTATTTCTGTAAAACTCTCGTATAGCACGATTTCTCTTGGCGCGTAGAAATTCTCGCAATAGTAGTATCTCTCTCTCTTACTCTCTTACTCACTTGCGATGACTATAGTTACGGGTAAAAGCAGATTCGTTAGGCGAGTATAAGCTGTAATCGTTAGCATGTCTGGGATTAGGGGTTGGACAGGACGAGGTTAGATGGTAGGTGATTAAGAATTCAGTGATATACACGGACATTGGGCAAGCGTTCCTAGTTTCATTCTATCTCTCTCTCTCTTCATCTTTCATACACAGATACACACAAACGTAAGTGGTGTGAGTAGGTAACGTTATTCGAATACACGTATTACGAATACAAATGCATAAACGTAGATCTCTTCCAACTTCCTGTACAATCGGTGTTAAAATGCTACCCTTCTTCGTCCCATTCGTCTCTCTACGTTTGTCTGACTGTCTGTTGGGTCTTTTGAAAGTTAAAAAGAGATAGTGTGTATCAGTTAAAGTGAGATAGATAGATAGGGATAGATTGTAAGTTTCTTTATCTCTTACTCTCTCTCTTTTGAAAATTGTTAGAATGTATGAAATCTATGTAGGATACCCCCTTTGGACTTTCCTAGAAACTACCGTTATATTTATACGCGAGAGAGAGAGAGAGAGAGAGAGAGAGAGAGGAATTAATTCGGCGCCAAGGCGAATTAACTTTCTATGGCGTCATGCCAGGCTCACAGTCTGTTGATCCAAAGGAATTCAAACCGCCATTGGATGTAATTGAGGAGACCGACTATACGTTAAACCCACGCCATTGGTTATGGTTTCCTCTAACCATTTTTTTTTTCTTTTTTTCATTTCTGCCTATCTTATTTTTTCTTTTACCTTCCCCTCCCCCCCAACTCTCCACAACCTTTCTCTTTTTTTCTGTTTTTTTTTTTCCCTCGCCTTTTCTTCTTCTTTCTACCAGACTCCCACCCCCCTTCCAGCCCCGTAAATTATATGGTTACGTCGTTCATCATTGTGTTATCTTTTATTTCATTGTTTTCTTTCTTACTTTTTTGTTTTGATCTTTTCTTTTTTCTTAAGAACGAGGAAACGCGAATGGATTTGTTTTGGAAAGTATAATTAGTTAAAACCGGCTTGCGGATGATTAAATTGCAATGTGGGTCTAACGTTTAAAACTTATTTAAAATGTTATATAATGAAGACGAATTGGCAATTTTTTGTTTAGCAATTATACGTAGAAAAATAGGAGAAGTGTGGGAGAAGGGGAGAGGGGCGGGGAATTAATTGTTAGACGGTGGAAGCTTTCAAAGATGAAACGTAAGTTTGTTCGTGTATTTAAATTACACGACGTGGATTATTAAATATTAATAAAATGTTTCTTTATAAATGTGTTAATATTATCAATATCGTCGTATCGTATTTTTTTTATTACATCAACGATTATCGATAGATTTATATTTATTTTTGTTTGTTTGTTCAATCAGGAATGTGTGTTTTGTAACGATCAAAAGTAATCGTTCAAATACACATCGATATAAATTTGTCAAAGAAATAAATCATTAAATTCATATAATATTTTTGGTTAATAATCAATAGATAAACAGACAAATTGATAGATAGGTAGATGAAGATAGATAGATAGATGGAGATAGATAGGTAGACGGATCTAATGGCATGATAACTTTTGTTCAGTTTCACTGAACAAACGAAACCACTGAGAACATCGTGCTTTCGCTCTATCGAATTTCGTGGTGTAAGAGAGATTCTCGATCGCGAGTCAAAACGTCGATTGCGGTCCCCTGATATTAACACTATGTTACGAGTTAATAATTAGATCGTCCAACCATCATTCGATCCTAGTTGTAATCGAATTTCAAAGCGTACAAAAGCATACGTACGTTGCGGAACATCCGTTACTGCTTTTCTCTCTCTCTCTCTCTCTCTCTCTCTATCTATCTATCTCTCTATCTCTATCTCTTTTCAACTCAAGCCACCTCTTTGATTTGATGAAATTGAATAGTTTAATGTTGCATATCTGACAAGCACAATTATAATGGTAGAATTGATTGATTACAATGAGAGAAAGCCTACAATGAGAAAGGTACTATAGTAATCTAGAAATGATGATAGTTATCTTTATGACTTTGACGAGACGACATTTTCGATGAATTAAATATTATTGTTAATTTTACTTTTTTTTTTTTTTGTTATTCTTTTCTTGTTTGCTATAGAATTAGTTAATATGGTATAGATTGTGCACCGACATCAGCGCCGCCTAGCGTCCAAAACACTTTTAAAACTTTTCATATGTTTGCAATAAAAGTATAATTATTTAACGAATAAAAAAAGTATCTATTGTTGTGTCAATTTTCGAAAAATTTTAGTAATTTTTTTCTATTCTTCCGATACTCTTTTTACATTTTATTTTACATTTGTTTTAGTTATAAAAATATTGTTGATGTTTTTCTTTTATAGTCTTGTCAGATTAAAATTGATTATTTGTATTGAGTTATTTTATTTTAAAATAAAAACAAACTACGATAAAACAAATGTATTGATAGTTAAATAAAAAATTGTTTGAATATAATTTACAATTCGCACGGTGCTTATAAAAATTCATCCGATGCATTTATATTTATTATAGGTTATGTACGATTTTGCACGAACGCGTAATAATGCTTTTGTAAATAGGCCGATAATTATTTGTCGTGACGAATTTTTGTTCTAAATTTTAACCCCACTTCCCCCACACTCCCCTCACTCTCGTTATTATTTATTTTTTTTTCTTTTTATTTATCTATGATTGGCGTTTCATCATACGGAAACTAAAGCGCGCTGTTACGTCGATTCGTAAAGTGTGGAAAATAGATGAAGTGAGAATGAGAGAGAGGGAGAGAGAGAGAGAGAGAGAGAGAGAGAAATAAAAAAAAAGAGAGACAGATAGATAGTCTTTGTCAGAGAATTAATTGGAAAACGCAATGGATTATTGACAAGCATAGATTCGCGGCAAATAGTGTGTGGACGTGAGCTATCGAATATTGAAAGGGTTCAATACGGTACGGTTTGTCTCTACTGCTTCGATCTCCAAAATCTTGCTTAACTTTTCACGAAAACAATCAAAGCTTCATTCCTTTATTCTACTTTTTTCTTCTTTTTTTTTTTTCCACCTTTTTCTCTCTATTCACCTGTCGCGAGGCTTACCGATGTTTGTTTAAATCCTACAGACACATTGAAATTGATTTTTGTTGTTGTTGTTGTTTGTTAATATTTTGTTTATTTTGTATTCCATTCTTTTTCCAGTTATTGTTAACATTATTAAAAGTGTTTAACAATTAATTGGACAATATTTCGTTATCCCTTTTAAGGGGTTACATGGGTTTACACCGGGAAAAAATAGCATATTTTCAACAATTTTTTTTTCAATATAAACAATGGAATTCTTATTCAAACTTTTTATAGTATTTAAGATACATATTTAAAGAAGATTTTCTGAATTTTTGCTTGAAAAATATTTTAAACTCAGCCATTGCAACGTCATTTCCGGTGACCCCACCGAAAAAAAGTGTTTCCGCGTTGACAGCAGAACTTATAAACGGTGGGGGTTTTTCTGTTGAAAAAATAGGGTCTTTTAGTGAATACTTAAAACTAGAAACTGGACAAAGGAAAAAGAAAAAAATTAAAATTTGGATTTTTGGCAACGTTTTTAGCAAGAACATTCAAATTTCGCAACAATTTGCACCACATTTTGGTTTCTTAAAATTCGATTTTATGAAAAAAACGAAAATCCTTTGTCCAAGTACTTGTCAGTAGTATCACGAAGACGCGTAGCAAATTTCATGAAAATCGGTTAAATAGTTTTCGAGAAATCTTGACAACCGACTTTAGAAAAAGCGTTTTGAGAAAAACGCGTTTAAAGATTTGAGTGATGGTATAAGAGCCACTAAAGAGTGCAACTTCCCAGGGCTCTATCTTTAAAACTACTATTCCTATCAACTTCAAAATTGAATACAATATTCTAGATGAGTTGTAGAATTGAAAAAAAATAAAAAAAAAAAAATTTTTTTGAAAGTCCCAAACCCATGTAACCCCCTAATAATATGACGTAAATGATAGAAAATATTGAAATGTTCGATTCGTTTGATTATTTTTTATTATATTTGTCGATGAAATTGTTTGAGACAAAAATTAAATAAAAAAAAAAAGAAACAAAGAATTTAAGAGTGATCATAGTAATTATACAAATTTCTTATTAATTTGATTACAGATAACGGTGAGCGAGTTCTCTGCATGACAACGGGAGTAACATCAACAGTGAGTTAATCTTTGATACGTTTGATGAATCTGTAAAAAGGATAATAAATCGAGTAACCATACGAAATAGTTATAAATTCCATGGGTTTGGTGGTAACTGTTAAATGGGACACCTTTAGTGATCGTTTATTACTACGAGTACTAAAGAATCAAATAAATGTCACTTCCTACGACCGTGTCTGTTGGATATTAAACGCGAACATTGAGAAACTCGTCTTGTTTTCTAAACCATCATCGTGTTTTCTTCGTATTGCAGAACGTTAAATGAAATTAGTACAATTGCTTGTGATTTAAATTTATCATCAATTACACCAGTTGTTTCTTTTTTTTCTTCTTTACCTTCTATCGATAAAATATTTCCTTTTATACGTAATTTACATTTAAGAAATTACGTTTAAAGGTATATGTATTATTGTTCTAGTCAAATTCAAGATCAACTAATGCATAAAAGTATTTTTCATTATTCTATATATACATATTTTTATAATGTTTAAAAAACATTAAAAAAAGAATTTTTTTCAAACTTTCATTTACTGCAATATATAATCAATCAAAAAAACAGATCAACTTTTGTTTAAAGTATTTTTTTATCAGTTTATCGCAAATACTTGAAAAATCGCGACTAGTGTTATACGGGACACCCTGTATATATAAATCATTAAAAATAAATTAATTGAAGTTTGAAAAAATTGTCTGGAGTGTTGAAAAAACACGCCACCATTTTGCGCTGCCATGTTGAATGACGTCACTATCGAACCTAACCTTGTACCTACTTAAGCACCGATATTGAAATTATTTCGTTGAATAAAATAAACATTATGAATGAATAATTAATAGAGAAGAAAAAAAGTATAAAAGAATAAGAAAATAAAAGGAATAGGTTTGTAGATTTATACACATTATAACGTAACTCAATTTAAAGTCTTCCCTTTTCTGGCGGCCATTTCTCCATAATCAAGCCATCTAATTATAGGACAGCACCTTCCAACTTCTTGGAGAGGAGAAGTTTAGTTCTTACAATTAGCTGGCTCCGAGTTACATCCTAGAGTATGGCGAACCGTGAATCTTATTTCGCATTTAATCAAAGTAATTGCTATATATATATATAACCATGGTTGCTTCCTTGCCACAGAGGACTTCCAATTCTCCACTTTTCACCATCTTTTTTTCTTCCCTTTTTCCACTTCTCCTCCTCCTCTTTTTTTAACCCTCGATTTTCAGCATGCGATACGAAGAAATAATGCTTGTTAAAAGTATGGAGTATTATTATTATTATCATTATCATTACCATAGGCCATTTGCAATTCTTTTTCGACCGGATTGAAATTTTTCAATCGAAAGTAAAGGAGGAAACAAAACCGTTAGGTTTCTTTTAACGGGATTGACCTGTTGTCACGAGTTTTTGTTGTTACGAAACGTTTGTTCCTCTTTGCCATTGGCAAAAAGATCGTTAGCGGATACTAGAAGTGGTATATGTATCGATATCGTTTATCGATTCTAATTTACTGGAAAGTCATTAACGAATGAAAACCATTTGAAATGTATTTAACGTTAATACCCACCTCACATCTTTCCTTTTATTTATTTATTTATTTCCTTATTTTTCATTTTCTTTTGTTTATTTCTTTTGTATAATTATCCAAGTGAAAAATTATTCGTACAGTCTGCGCTTTTTCAGGATAATGTAAATTTTCGTGATGAAAGTATAAACTTTAGCAGTTTTCCGTTAATACAATGCACTACAGTTAACCGCGAGTTTCGTTTAACATAATTCAAACAATAAAACGCGTATTCTAATATTAACTTTTATATAGAAATAAAAAAAGAAAAAAGTAATGGGACGACGAAAGGCTACGACGATCCTACGGGAAGTTTCGAACGAACGTGCAAATGATGTTAGCAAAAGGGAGGGGGGGGGGTGTATTACAAAAGGGCACCCGCACGTTCGAGTTTTAAAAAACGCACGCTTATTACGAAACTAACGAGGAAAGGTAAATATCGATGAGAATCCTGTTTTCCAAATTATTCCCAATACGCAAGATGGAAATCACGTTAACGTCGTTTTACGCGGCACCGAGTCGAATTAGCGTCTCGATCATTTGCCATTGTTTTCGAATATCGATCTAAAGCACGCGGGCACGTACACGTACAGATACACGCGGTCGCATATATGAATACAAATGATTCGATAATGAAATTAAATAATGTCATATTCTCTCTTATTTTCGATATAAATACGGTAAACTAATAATGTAATTTACGGTCTCGGGGAATAGGTAATTTTTCAAAGTGCATCACAATAGGCGGGGCTAATCATTTTTAAGCCAATAGCGACAAAATATTTCTACTTAATAATCCAATCAAATTATTTCTTAATCAGGGAGAACCAAAGCCCGCGAAATTTGAAAACTGTTTGAAAAAGTAACGACTATTTGCGGGTTATATTCTTTTGTTTTGTTTTAATTGCAACACAACGACCGACTGATAATTAATAATACTTAAGAGGTATATCGTTAATAATAAGTTAAATAATTAGTAAATGTAAGTAAGAGCAATGTGTGTCTACTTTATTGTATTTTTATTTTTGAATTTCAATTTGGAGGTTAGGTACATACGTAAAAAGAACCACCTACCCTTAATTTCTCTTCAATTGTATTGGGAAAAAACAA
>NW_014569644.1:266176-278416 GCF_001313835.1 Polistes canadensis
AATTTGGAGGTTAGGTACATACGTAAAAAGAACCACCTACCCTTAATTTCTCTTCAATTGTATTGGGAAAAAACAAAAAAAAATACAAATCTTAGGAAACTAACTCGAATAGGAAGATAACTGTTCGAAAACGTTCATTAAATTGACAATTCTAACTATAATTACAAATAATAATAATAATAATAATAATAATATATAAAACGCGATATATTCCTTTATACTTTTTTATAAATTTTACTTTATCCAACGTGACAAAAAAAGAAATAAAATTAATCTCAGATTTTCTCGTTTACATTCGTAATTGGAAAACAAAAAAAAGAAAAGTAATTTGGATTAGATCCCATGAAATAGAGACTAATCGAACGTCATTTAAATGAGAGGGTATAGTAATCGCGAGTTTGGCAGCAGGTTCGAGAGCATTTAACTTGGCCCATTCATTTTCGTGATAAAAGCCGTTAATAAACCATAGTGATTTTCACTCGGTGAGAATTTCTACGAGACTTTAACGAAAGAGAAATAAACAGAGAAAGAGAGAAAGAGAAAGAGAGAGAGAGTGAGAGGAGGGGGCTGGAAAGGGGGAAGGAAGGAAGGAAGGAAGGAAGGAAGGAAGATGATAGATATGGTGGTATATTGGTGTCTCGATATTAGAGAGATGGCAATGGCAGTTAGGCGAATGTATACACGCGAGGGTATAATTTAATCATCGATCGTGCTATCGTGCTCGATTACGAGTATCGTTCATGGTATCTATACCAATACCAACCAACCGAAACGGAACCCTTACCAAAAAGCTTTCACAACGGGAGAGAAGTTTTGTGGTATGGCTTTTGCAAGCGTTTACATGAATCCTAAAAGTAGACGTAGTAAAAGTAGAAGTAGAAGAAGATGATGATGATGATGATGATGATGATGAGAAGGAAAGAAGAAAAAAAAGTGGGTGAGGGATTGTGGAGGTGGGAGAGGGTGGGGATGGGCCTAACCGAGGAAGTCTCAAGGTGCACGAAGCCCTGTCATTATTCTAATACGAAATAACGGGTCTCGCGTTATCGATTCGACTTAATATCCATCTTAGAGCGGCTTACAAATTGTTCGTTCAATTTTCATGAAGAAAGAAAGCCTCCTTCTACTCTTACTCCTCTTACTCCTCTTTCTGCACCACTTTTTACTCCTCTTATTCTTCTTCTTACTCCTATTTGTACTACTCTTCTTATTCTGCTTCTTCTTCTTCGTGACTTTTTGTATTCGCTAAAGCGAGAAATCGGTGTTAGGTTAGAATGAGATAGTAAGGAAGAACGGAACGGGAACTACTACTTACTCTTGTCGAGTTGAAATAAGGAATAAGGATATAAATAAGAGTAGCCGCGACTACTACTACTACTACTACTACTACTACTACTATTACGATTACGGAGTGGACCATTAAATTGCAAGCAAAGCAATTACATCGATCCTACTCTCCTTGTTTCTTTTCTTTTTTTTTTCTTATTCTTATTCTTTTATTTTCTTGTCTCTTACACTTCCCTTCTTTATCATCGTTTACTACTACTACTATTACTATTACTATTACTATTGATATTTCTAACGGTGTTTATTTAATTCGCAGCTTAAAGAAAATTATCAACGACTTGAATGTAGAAAAAAAAAAAAAATATGAAGATTAAGAAGAAGAAGAAGAAGAGAAGCTTTCTATATCGAGTAAAGGTCGAGAGGTCACACTTTTGTATCATCCTCGAAACGATCCTTCTCTAGCTAGGATCAATCTATCAATACTTGAGAAAGGAAAAGAGAAGTATGATTAATAGAATGGATTTTACGGATAAAATAAAACGATGAAAGAGATTGAGATAAATAGATAGAGAGAGAGAGAGAGAGAGAGAGAGAGAGAGAGAGAGAGAGAGAAAGAGAGAGAGAGATAAGAATATACTTTTTACGATCGGACGAATTTCAACGTTTCCTTCCTCGTGAATTATTTAAAACGTCCTTTTTCTAACCCCCACCCCCACCCCTCCACCCTGTTTCTCTCTCTCTCTATCTCTTTCTTCGTTTCACTATCTTTTTCATTCGTTCGCGGATAAAATCTTTGAATCGTACTTTGATGATCATTAATGGCGTTTCTCAAGGAATAAGGTGAAAGATTTTCTTTCTCTTTCTGTCTCAGTCTCATTTTTATTATTATTATTATACGGCTGATTGGAGAGGAGTAGAAGAAAATTGTGTTGCGTATATTTTCGTCTAAACAAGTACCGAATTATTATGGATCATTCTATTAAGAATCGTACTTTAATTATTGATCTGTGTGTGTGTGTGTGTGTGGATGTGTATACGATACAAGAGAATGTGGATCGTTGATTTTGAAAGTGGTGCAAATATATTTTGTTGTTGCTAAAAGGTTTGTATATTAGTCAATTTAAAAATATTAATTAATTATATGTCAAGTTTTTTATATTAATATGTACATTTGATTGTATACATTTCTTTTAAACAAATTTAAAAATAAGTGAAATAATTATGTATATTGAGAGACTAGTTAATGGACTTAGACATTTTTTTTTTATAATTGGTCAACTAATAAAAATCATGTTAATTTTCATTATGAAAAATTCAATACAACTTACAAATATATCTCGTATTTAATCTAATTTTATTTATAAATAATAAGAATAAAATAAGTGTTGTATATTTTATTTTGAACCCCTTAATTATATTAATATATTGTTAAACTTAATATAAAATATTGGCAGATACGAATATACAATTTTTCAGTATGTCCATTTATTAAATTTAGCTTATTTTCTTCTGAAATTTGTTTAAGTAAAAATTAAATATTTTTAACCACGCGAATCTATGGAAATTGGATTTAAATCATTTTCATAATAAACCCCTATGCAATTTCTTTCATTGGTCAATTTTAATTTGAACACACATACAAAACATTTTGGCAAATTTTTATATTAAATATTAATTAATTATAAATACAAATTCTACGCTAAATTAATCACAAATTATATGATATCTAACATTTTATTTTTCAATTAACTTACACCACTTTCTAAATAAACATTTCCTAAATATAAAACGATAGTTTTGCGTTAGACAGAACACTTCGATTTTCTAATAAACAATTTTTCATTCTCCCTCGTTCACCTGGTATTATATTTACACAACATTTTCAAACTATCAATTGGAATCGTATAAACGATAATAGTTATAATAAAAGCTATGTAATGCGATTTAAAACGTCATCCTTATAAGATTTAAATTTTATTTTTCTTAAAGAACATATATACACATAAGTATTATCTGTTCTTTTCAGGATACTCCTGTGTTTCCGTATATATTTTTATCTTTTTCAAAATAAAGAAAGAGAGACAGAGAGAATGAGAAAAATAATGATTTTATTTTCGGTACGTACTCGACAGCTTATTTCGAAATGAATCGGAACGGGAAAGAAAACAATTTTATAATTTTATAGAAATTCTGTCAGATGCACGCGGTGGTTTTAGTTGGAGAACTTTTATCGTAAGACGCTAAGAACGTAACGAGAGAAGAGAGAGAGAGAGAGAGAGAGAGAGAGAGAGAGAAAAGAGAAAGAGAGGCCGACGAAATGGGGGTAACTTCTCTCAAGCAACCCCTTCGAAATTCTCAGCAAAATATCGACGTGATTTCGATAACTTATGACTCCTGCTGGTTCCAGTTCCACCACTTCTATGGTGATTGCCTTTTGTTACGGTTGAATAGCGTCTGCGGGTGCCGGCCCCCTTCCCCTTACCCCATACCCCCTCTTACACCCTATCCTTCCCTCGGCCCCTCTCCATTTCTATGGGTTCTTTCTCTTCACGTCTGGTCTACCTTTAGGAAGGAAAACCTTCTCTTATTCTCCCCTCTTCTACTCTTTGCTGAGGACAACTTCCCTCTGACCTAAACTGACCGCAACGCTGAGTAGGCAGAGTGAGACAAGGATTGGAAAAACCTGGATTGTATTTTTTCATTTGTATTCTTTTTCCAAGGTATATTGTGAAATAAAGGAAAAATGAAGAAATAAGAATGAATATGATGAGCAGTTGGTTGATATAATATAATTATTGTTAACATATAAGAACAATATTGATTTGATCGGACCATAATTGACCCTAATGTTGAGTACGCTGAGTGAGGCAAGGCCAAAAAGCTTGAGTTGTCTTTTTTCCTAAGATATATTGTGAAATAATAAAAAGAGTAAAGATATGATATACAATTTTACAATATAACATAATTATTATTAATATATAAGAATGATATTTATTAGATTGGATCATAATTGACTCCAATGCTGAATATGCTCAGTGAAACATGGATAAAAAATTTGGGTTGTATTATTTTCCAAGYTATATTGTAAAATAAAAAAAGAATAAGGATATTATATGCAGTTAAACTAATAATATAACTATAATTAATCTATAAGAATGATATTGACTTGATCGGACCATAATTGACCCTAATGTTGAGTACGCTGAGTGAGACAAGGACAGAAAATTTGAGTTGTATTGTTTTTCAAGCTATATTATAAACAAAAAATGGTGAAGATATGATATACAATTAAACAATATAACATAATTATTATTAACATATAAGAATGATATTGATTAGATTGGACCATAATTGACCTTTGCGCGGAGTACGCTGAGTGAGACATGGATAAAAAATTTGGGTTGTATTATTTTTCAAGCTATATTGCAAAATAAAAAAACGATGAAGATATTATATGTAGTTAAACTAATAATATAACTACAATTAACCTATAAGAACAATATTGATTTGATCTAAGCAGAATTTATCCTAATGCTGAGTACGCTGAGTGAGACAAGGACAACAAAACTTGAGTTGTCTTTTTTTCCCAAGATATATTGTGAAATAATAAAAAGAGTGAAGATATGATATACAATTTAACAACATAACATAATTATTGTTAACATATAAAAACTATATTGATTTGATCAGACCATAATTGACCTCTGCGCTGAGTATGCTGAGTGAGACATGGACAGAAAATCTGGGTTGTATTTTTTTCCAAGCTAAATGTTAAAAAAAAAACAATGAAGTTATTATATGCAGTTAAACTAATAGTATAACCATAATTAACATATATGAACCATATTGCTTTGCTGGGAGATGGGAGGTGATTATATTAAAGATAATTAACACGTCGAGACTGTCACGTTACTTTTCACGATTCCCGTGTAAACAGTTAATTTCATTTAATCGTATTATATTATTAAACAAACTACGAGTTATCTCGTAGTTGATAGTCAACGTGTTATTATAATATTCCTTCGCAGACTCCAAATTAGAATTCAATTTTATTTACCAGCAACACAGTTCTCAATGCATTTAAGTATTTTATTTGTAATTTTATACTAAAAAAAATCAAAAGAAAAATAAAAAACTAAGACAAAATTTAATCGGTTTTGATAAGAATTAAAAACGTCGAGTGGGATTACACGACAACAGGAACTTCTGTGATTAAAAACTGACTGTCGAGTCACGTTCGACATACTAATACAGAAAGCTCAAATTTTATTTCAAATAAAACTTAAAAACTTGAGTTTCAAATAAGGCTTGAAAAAAACAATACATATAAATATATATATATATATATATATATATATATATATATATATATATATATATATATATATATATATATATATATATGATCACGGATAGAATTCGGATAGAATATTCGTAATAACGGAAACTTGATCGTTCGTGATTACAATTTTTCAGCGGGTCAACAATTTTAATCGTTTAGGATTTATTTTAAACTACCAAACACACACACACACAAATGAAATATGTGTGTGTGGGAAGATTTAAAAGAAAGATATAATCTGGGGAGTGCATACTTTTATTCAACCCCTCTTCCTCCCACCCCTCACCTCACAATATTTTAAGCACATTTCAACTGAATCACATTTTATAGATTGACCGAAACCTTTTGAACATTCTGGAGATCGACCGAACGATGTACGAATAATAAATTTTCTTATTATTAATGCTACTTTAATAATAATTGTAAAGAAAATATAGAAAATAAAGAAAAGAATTAAAAAAAAAAGAAACATAAAATAAAATCCATCGAAATAGTATTTGTGACGAGTACGTACGTGTGTATCCCCTTCGTTGAAGTATTAAAGAAAAGAAACACACAAAAAAAGTAAGTAAATGAAACAAAAGTAGGGCATTTTACGCGAATGGTCATCTCGACGAGGAGTGAAAAGAAAAAAGAAAAAGAAAAAGAAGAAGAAGAAGAAGAAAAAAGAACAAAAACAAAAGTAAAGGACTACACCGAACACTTTTATTCCATAGCCCCGTGAAATTATCGGAGAATAAAGTTTTAACAGTTGTGTGTGGTGTGTGCGGATAGAGTTCCTAAAACAAATCCTCTCGCATTTACTTTTCTCTTTTTATCAAAATCGTTTAGATTTCTTTTAAAAGAGACAGTATAGTTGGGCTGACACACTTTATACTCTTTTATATCTTTCTTACTTTCAATCTTACCACCAATCGGATTGTTAAACTCGAATGTCGTAATGAAAAGAATCCTACGAATTATTTTTATTTTTCATTTTTATCAATTTTTCTTCTATTTTTAATTCTTGCTCTCTTATTATTATTATCATTATTATTATTATTATTATTATTTTCACATCAAAATGTGAGAGTAAAGGAAACGAAAGAGTGAAAATTAGAAGACGAATGGGATAAAGGTACGATATCAAAATTTAATTTCGAACGAATTCAAATGTTAAATTGTGGATATTTTTGTAGTTCTCATTTTATTCGACTCTGATTTTCTTTTTTATTTTTTATCTCTCTTTCTCTCTCTCTATCCTTTTATATTCTTTTTTTGTTGCTTCCCCTTTTTATTTCTTTCACAACTGGAAACAAATCCGTCGTTTATCGGAGAAGAAGCTACGTTGAGATTTCGGAATATACGCGAACGTCCGCACAACTTATCGCATTTGTCGGGATACTCAGTGGTGGGGGTAGAACGTTGGAAAAGTGGGGGATGAATGAGGGAAGAGTGGGGGAACGGGAAGGGTGTACTACGGATCAACGGTTGACGTGCTGACGCGAAAGTGTCGTACCGAATATGACGCTGTTAACGTCACTCCTCATTTTCATATTTCCCGCCTACCATGCTCACTCACTCTCTCTCTTTCTCTCTCACTCTCTCACTCTCTCTAGCTCTCTCGACGTGTACTCCTAGCGTTTCGCAATTATCGGAAAATGCACGCATTGCGATACATCCGTGCACGTATCCCATCCACACATATATAGTTACGTATTTGAATACGTTTATCACATACTCACACACACACATATATATATAATATTGTTTAGTTGGTAGGGAAAAAGAGAAAGGCAGGTAATACGAAGGGTGATTGGTACGAAGGGTGGGGAAGGAGGAGGTTGGAAAGGGTAAATGACAAATACAATATTCAGAGGCATTTATTTGAGCAAAAAGAGACTCTCGAAAAATATTAAATGTGAAAATCAAAGCACCCGACGACTGAAATTTCTGGACCTCTTCCCCCTTTGCCCCGTCTGCTCTCTCCCTCCCCTCCCCTCCCGCCCTTCCAACGTGAGCTCTCGTCGTTTCATTTGACAAGAATCCCTTCGACGATATTTGTTTTAATCCTGGCAACAAATTTCATCTGGATTATTTATCGAACATGTCAACGCCTTCAACAGTAACAGCAACACGTATCTATCCAACACTCATACGATTTTCTCATAATCGTTCGACCCTGCGTTTAGTTGAAATAAAAAAAAACAGAAAGAAAAGACAATTCAATAAGTTTGTTCATTTTGGTTACTATACGAAGAATTTTCTATAATTCGAATAATAGTTTTCCTAAGAATTCGATTTTATTGTAATTGTCAAAAGATATCTTACTAGTTTGATAGTGGATCGTCTTCGTTTAGAAATTCCATTGATAAAGTAACTGCCAGAGTTTATTTTACTTGTTCGTTTTCTTCCCGTTTTATCCTTTCCTTTCTCGTTTTCCTAGCAATAACATTCCTTTATTCGCCGTAACAAAATTAAATTCTCCGTTGACGGATTGTTAACCGCCATTCTGCATTCTTGAATTCGTCCTCCAACCAACCAACCAACTATACTCTTCTTTAATTAATTTTTTTTTTGTTCATACACTTCTTTTCTTCCTTTTTTTTTTCTTTTTCTTTTTCTTTTCTTTTCTTTTTTTATCCAAGCCGCGAAGTCAGAAAGAAACCGATTAGGTATACCTACAGTTCTTGCGCTAATTTTCTCCGTTTAATTAAACCAAACTTCCATCTTTTCCGAACGTGCGTGTCCGATCGACGAGAATTATTGTATTTTGAGTAGAAAAAAAAAAATAAAGGAGAGGAAAGTGGAAGTAGAATAAAAACAGGATACACCTGTTGAATATGTACAATTTGTTTAGTAATATTCTACGTGAAAATAAAAAAAAGGTGACGAATTATAAGGTACTTCTTTTTTTTTTTATCGAAGATAAATTGTTGAAGGTTGACGTGGAGGAGGAGGCTAATATTTTATTATTATTTGTAAATTTATTTAACAACTATATATATATTCTGCTGTAAGAACATTAATATTATACTTTTATCTTATTCTATTTGTTCATAATTTGTATTCTCAAACTCACGTTATTTACAATACAGTACAATAATATATTACATTCAAATCAAAATACAATAAAAGATATTAATATTAAATATAAAAAATTGAAAATGACACATCATCGGTGTAAATATTGATCGATGAAAAATGAATTTAAGTATTCGATGCGTTTTAATAAGATCCATTTTAAATCGCATCTTAGGAAGATTCTATTTTAACCTGGGACTATATAGATTTAACGGAGTTTTCTGCCATCATTTTTCTCAATACACCGGTTATTCTCGACGATAAATCGACGGAGATTTCGCTCTCGACAGGTAGAATCCGTGACGTTTGTAAGGACACGTTATATAGGAGATTTATCTCGCGTATACGCGTATTCTTGTCAACTCGATTTAACCAATTTTTACGTTTGATCGATGTAACACGATCGTCTTTTTTTATTTTTATCAATACTCTCTTAGTACTTTCGGTATAAGTAATAATCGAAATTCATTAGAAATGATTTGACATGTTAAATTACAATTGTGTCATTCGTATTACGAAAAAATATTCGTTAATGAATAATTTTTCTCTTTTAATTCTTTCGATAGATTTTTTTATCATATATTCTGCAAGTTTGTTCGTTAAATTTAACCTTTTGTATTTCGTATAACGCGTAAAAAAAGATTTTGTTTAAAATGAATCGTTGTTAAAGAGCTTATTTACAAGAACATTCTTGAATTCATGCAAAATTGTATCTAACCTATATTAAATATAAGTGCATCGGACATGAATTTTTATAAGGACTGTACAAATTGTAAAATGGAGGAAAAAATAAAATCGATCGAAGCGCCATTCTGACAGAAATGTGCAACATTTTTGAGACCCCTGCATATTGTACATTATATTCAAACAACTATAATTTAATTACCAAAAAATTTGTTTACTTAGTATATTCTACTTTATTATAAAATAACTAGACACAAAAATAATCAATTTTAACCTAACAAAACAACAAAAAACATCAACAATACTTTTATAACTAACACAAATGTAAAATAAAATGTAAAACGAGTCAACAAATTTCACGTAATTAATTCAACAATAGAAATTTCTTATTCGTCATATACTGTAAATAAAAAAAATATATATATACTGTAAATAAAAAGTCTCAAAATATTTAACAGGCTAGGCGGCGCTGATGTCGCATCTGTACAGTCCCTATATAAAACACTGTGAATGGATAATCGTTTACGCGTGTACCGTTAATATTTCATAATCGTCGAGGGGTTGATGAAAGTAAAAAAGGGTTGAGGTTAAAGTGTCGGTGATATTTTGGCGTGTTGCTTCGTCGAGGGTCCACGGGTCTGGGTTTCACGAGTTCATGACTTCAATTAGCGGTATTAACGAAGTCACGATTATGAGATGAGAGACCTAGCGAGAACTCGGATAAAAAAAGAAAGAAAAAAAACAGAAAGAGAGAGAGAGAGAGAGAGAGAGGGAGAAAGAAAGGGGGAGGAGGAAAACTCGATAACAACGTAAAGTGCACTTTATCGCTCTCCCTCATTCTTTTATATTTTTTTGTCGTGAGAAACACGAGGTGTGTACCGAAGAGAAAAGATTCAACCTTTCTTCCCCTTTCTCTCATTCCCTCTCTCTCTTTCTCTCTCATTCTCTCTCTCTCTCTCATTCACTTTCCTCATCCTTTTCTCTTGGGAAGTCTTAAGAAAAGCCGCGGACATTTCTCGCGGGTAAGTTCTTCTTTGACAAAGTTACCCGTTCCTGGTTGGCTGCCACAACTGTTCTCAAGTTTTCCATCGTATAAACTTTTACCTTGACCCAGCGGGCAAGAGACAAGCAGAATAGAACAGAACAGAGAAGAGAAGAGAACGAAGTTGGGTTGAAAACGAACGAACGAACGAACGAACGAACGAGTGGGAGAGTCGTTTATGCGTCGTCGTTAAGTGATAGTGTGAAATACTGCGGTGCATTGACGTACCTGTATTAGTATAAAACGGAAGTGGGCAGTGAGAATGGGCGCAACTGGTTGGACTACCAAACCCCCGCCAACTTTTATCCGACACGTGAGAATTACAGATGCTGCCGGATATCTGAGCCAATCGAATGGTCTCTTCGCGACCTCCCCCTCACTGCCCCACTCCCCCGTTTGTCTCTCTCTCTCTCTCTCTTTCTTTTCTCTCTCCATCCACCAGTTTCCCCCTACTCACTCTCTTTATATATCTATCTTTTTCTTTAGTCTATTTCTATCAGGAGACTACGAATTAAACTTGTACTTTCGTTGGTTCGTATCAGAAGGCCTCCTACCTCGTTCGGGAAAGATAAAATCGATCGGTACCTAAGAAACTTCTTTTTTATCTTCCTCTTCCTCTTCCTCTTCCTCTTATTTTTCTTCTTTTTTTTTTTCTTTTTCTTATTCTTTTTTAACTTGGAGGTACCTTCCCCGAGAGACCCGAACGTTTCCCAAAAGCCGGTAGGTACTAGCTTCTATTTGAACATCGTACAAAGTTGTTCTAATATCGGATATCGGATTGAAACGCGCGACGTAGTCCTTCTTCCTACCTGATATTTCTACGAGTCAAACTTTTTCCTTCCCATCTCCCTTCCCCCTCCCACTCCTGCTTCCACTCCTCCTCCTCCTCCTCCTCCTCGTGATTCGTAAATTTTACTAAATTTCTTTTTCCTTTTTAGAAATAGAATTAGGTGGACCATTGCGAATAACTTATCGGTGTATATTGTGTTATAAATTGCATTTTGGGTATTTATTATAATTATATTAAATGTAATATAAATTGTAAATGTGTAATATATAATTGTGTATTAAATGTATTATAATTGGTTTTTCGTAAAAAATTTACTTTACAAATAATTATTGAATAAAAAGAAAAAATGTAGGAACATTTGTTTGTTCATTCTAATAGATAATTTATACTGTAATACGATGACACGTTATTAACTATAATAATTATAATAATTATTATTATTAATAATATTAAATATATAGAATCGTACGATTTATTATCTGAGACATTAATCATTTCTATTTATCTCGTTAATTGTTCATAAAAAAAAAAAAATATAATATAACACTGTGTGAATCACAGTATAAAATATGATTTCTTCTTATTATCCAGCAGCTATCATATCAAAGCGTAATATAATAATTCAACTTAACTTTCGTAGATAAGACACCAAGAAGGTGTATCTCGTCAAAAGAGAAATCCGAGATTTAACAGAGTTAGCAAGCGATAAATCAAACCTTAAGATGGTTTATATCCTACCTCCACCTGCCCCCTGCCACCCCCCTTACTCCCACTCTTACGTTAGTATAGTCTCGGGCTTTGGCTATAGCGTTAGAATCGTGCCAAGAACAACAATTTTCTTCGTCTACCCAATGTTATAGATAGGTTTTGTCATTCGAGAAGATATGCCCCTTTTCATTTGACAACGTGAGTAAGAACTTTTGTAAGAACTTGGGACCCGTGCTATCATTAAAGATACTACAAACACTATTATTTCTAATATATAATATAAAATATAATATTATATTATAAATATGTTATATTATTATATAT
>NW_014569644.1:278786-280291 GCF_001313835.1 Polistes canadensis
TATATATTTGTATTATTTTAACGTCACTTTCATTATCACGTTTATATATTTTCATCGACGTTATAAATGGAAATAAGAAAAAGAAAAAGGAAAGAGAGAGAAAGTGAAAGTATGAACAAACAGAAAGAGAGAAAAAGAGAAAGAGAGAGAGAGAGAGAGAAACATATCTTTCAACGCATTCCAAAAGCGAATATTTGTGCGTCTGCCAGAAGCAAAGAACGGCCGATTTACCGTACGCAACGCGTCAAAGCGTAAATGTATTAGTTTTGAGAAAATATGACAAGCCAATTAAAACGAAGCTTGTTAAAATCCTCCGCGTATTGTTATTACCAAGTTTAAACGTTTATTCAATCGATACCGATTACTCGTTCATTTATTAACAATCCCCCTCACCTCTTTCCCCCCCCCCCAACTCGCCCCATCCACCTACAAACCATTCTATTTCAACTATTATTTTTATTCGTTGTAATATATTTTTTCTTCGTCGATTCGTTATTTTCCATAAGATTATAAAAATAAAAGGTTGAAATCAAGGTTAGTTATTATTCTGCAAATTAACTGATTGGCTTCGTTAATGTGCGTAAATCCCAAATTTTCTGCATTATATTTAGGTAATGTAGACATCAATGGTTTCCGTATTTTTAAAATATCGTTAAAGAAATTGTCCCAGGTGTAGAAATAATTTTGACATCGAACAACGATAAAACAATCAATCCCTTGATAATCTGGGCAAGGTTTCAGAAAATGTGACTGTAAATCTAAATATATCAGAAATATGTATGCTCGTAGTAAAAATTCACATACACAATTGGTATGTAATTCAAAATGTGTGATTAATCTTTAGATTGTATATTTAATAAGTAAAGATAATTTTGTTACACATACGTTTTTTCAAATTTATTTACTCAATTGTAATTTTAAAACTGATTTGATTCAATTATGTTATAGTTTTATTTTTTAATTAATCGACGATTAATTCTATCAAATAATTTTTTTCTTTGATTATTTAAATATCGAGAAACAAATAAATAAATGATATTATGTGAATTAAAATGTAGAGAAACGTTACTGTTGTTTCCAGTAAAGATTTGATTTTCACTTTAACGAGTATCTATCTATTAGATAACATATGCAAATTATCTAAAATAAATAATTGGATACACTTTTAACTAGGATGACTACTTTATTTAATCAGCGGAATATCTGGATTGTATGTTTAATAAATAAGGATAATTTTATCATACGTTTTTTCAAATTTATTTACTCAATTGTAATTTTAAAACTGATTTGATTCCATTATATTATAGTTTTTTTTTTTTAATTGATCGACGATTGATTCCATCAAATAATTTTGTCGATCGTTTGATTATTTAAATATCGAAAGAAAAAATAAATAAATAAACAACATTATGTGTTAATTAAAATGTAAATAAACGTTACTGTTGTTTGATTATTTAAATATCGAAAAAAAAAGAAATAAATAAGTAACATTATGTTAATTAAAA
>NW_014569644.1:283420-293896 GCF_001313835.1 Polistes canadensis
AAATAATATAAACATGTATACAAAAAAATCAAAACTTTTACAGCTTTTTTTTCAAAATTAGCTTCGCATTTTAATAAAATACTTTACCACGATAACACCTTACTAGTATACTAMTAATATACCAAACCTCGTTAAAATCCGTGAGGGTACAACTGTAAGGTCTCCTTGTTAGATCAGTTTCATARTTATGTGCAGAATTTTTGTGAGTAGTTTAATGGTAAGTCATATGACTCTTGTTTCGAAATATTTTAAGAATTAAATTTGAACATTAAATGGATACGAAATAATGTTGAAATAACTAAACACTATCTAACAATAACGTCTAAATTATATCGAATTAATTTAGTTTAAAATAATGTGATGTGAAATAACTGATGAACTTATTTCTTCGTTGTTTTAATTTTTATCTTACATCAGACCACTTTCATAATTGAAGAAGCGTTGAGAATCAGATTGGACTAACCTAAATTATCTCATTTTCTCCGAAAATACCAACCTATAGTAAGATATTTAATAATAAAGTTTATCCACTTTTAAAATCAGTCTTTTATTAAACTTATAAAAGTAAGTTTCCACTTTGAAAATTGGTCTAAAACAAAATCACAAAAATCTATACAAATTATTCAATTATTTATTATATATATTCTCAATAAATATAAATATAAATATTAATTAAACATAAATATAATAAAAACAAATATCTATATTATATTCACAAAATATCAGAACTAATGAATTAATCAATTCCGATTTTTCAAATCTGTCTCGTATCGAATCTACGAAAAACAGAAATATACAAAATCCCTTATTAATATCCATCACAAAACAAATTGACCAAAAATTCTCTAAAACATTATAAAACATTTATTCACAATAAATCACATGAAATAAATTTAACCTATTCCAATTCAACATAGTCAACGTCTCAATAACTAACACAATCTTTCTCATTTTATTTGAACTATTATTCCAAACTATTATTCCTATAAAAACCATTAATCATAATAATTATATTTATAATAATTATATCACTCTATACTAATATATATTAAAGCACATACATTTACTGTTTCTCACAACCACACGACGACAACGACAACGACAACGACGAATGGATGCGTATTTATTCCCCACCATTTGCCCATATTATCCGGCTATTGCAATTCACCGAGGCGTTTACTTCCGGTTGCTGTTATGACGTCATTGTTCGTTGCCCGAGACATCCAGTTGCACGCGAGCATCGAAATGTTGTGTCGGGTGTGAGACCAGGGGGTGAAACGTGAAACGGGAAAGAGAAGGGAATGGGGAACGGGACTGAGGAGGGGTGGGTGGGACTACGAAAGGTGGAAAGGGAAAGGGTGAAAGGGTGAAATAGGGGGAAGGGGGAGGGGGCAGTGTACTATCTTGCTAAAACAGCGAGTGCAGTTCCGGCCTTTGTCCCTTTCCCGATTGTCCAGTTCGATCGCGTTATCGACGTGTACGTGTATGTACGTGTACGTGTACGTACATATGTATTTCCTCACCCTTTCGAAAGCCCCTAACCCCTAACCCCCATCCCTCGGCCATTCTTTCTCATTTCTCTCATTTCTCTCATTCGAATCCTGCCCCCGAGGCTTCCAAGCGTGCACGCAAAATTCTATTTAATTTTGAGGCGTCATACCGAGAAGGAAATAACGTACGTGTTCATGGACATGGCTTTTTCAAATCCCCCTTCCCAAACCCCATCCCCTGGTGTCCGTCAACTCTTTTCACCCGCTCAGCCCCCTCCTCCTACCCCTTCTTTTTCACCTAGGCTCGTGAAATTTGACGATAAAATACGACAGGAAGGTTTATTATACGTTTCAATCTCTCTCTCTCTCTTTTTTTCTTTCTCTTTCTTTCTATTTTTCTAATTTTCTAATTTCCTTGATTCTTTTTCGATTATTCGATGACGATTGTTCGACTATTTTTGTTTAAAAAAAAGCAAAAAACAAACTCAACCATCATCTTCATCAATAAATATCGTGCATTAAACGAAGAAAGGAAAAAAAAAAGAAAAAGAAGGTTACAAATAATATTATGTAAAAATTTGTTTCGWTTATTTTACGCAACGATTACAATTAGGTGGCGGGGAGTGGGGGTAAAATCAATTTATGTCGTTTGATACTTTTAAATCGTATATATACAATAATATATACGATTGATGTATATTCAATATCTCTCTCTTTATYTCTATTTTTCTAATTTTCTAATTTTCTTGATTCTTTTTCGATTATTCGATGACGATTGTTCGACTACTTTTTTTTAAAAAAAAAGAAAAAAACAAACTCAACCATCATCTTCATCAATGAATATTGTGTATTAAACGAAGAAAGAAGGTTATAAATAATTTATTCAGTATTTCCTCTCTTCCAAAATTATAATTTTTTGATGATGTAGGTTCATAGGGAACTTGGACATGAAAAGAAGTAGAACTCAATTTAATTAAGTTGGACGTTTCGTCCCTTTATTGGGACTTCTTCAGCAACTGGAAAATTTATTTTCTTATACATTTCATATTACGATACATGCGGTTTATACAATATAATTTTTTACATATTACCTTAATCATTAAAGCTCAGCGTCTTTTTTATTTATTTCAACATAAATAATATTATGTAAAAATTTGTTTCGATTATTTTACGCAACGATTACAATTGGGGGGCGTGGGGGGCGGGGGTAAAATCAATTTATCTCGTTTGATACTTTTAAATCGTATATATATAAAACAAAATCGATTAAAATTGCAATTCCGATTCGAATTACTTTACTTACGACAGGGTCTTATAGATAAAAAAAAAAACGATTTCGATTATCGAACGAGGGTGGGTGGGGACGGGGCGGTAGAAGGCGAGGCAAAAAAAAATCAATGAAAAGAATGAAATAGGTGGATAAAGGTGGGTGAAGTGGTGAGGTGAAAAAGTCAGGCGGGAGGAGGTAGGGGGGGAATGAAAGTAGTCAATTAAGCCTTACGTTTCGAGAACGAAGATCAAACATAGAGATAAAAAGTAAAAGAATGAGAGAGAGAGAGAGAGAGAGAGAAATATAGTCAAAGCTGTATACTCCTATCTATCTATATATATATATATATATATATATATATATGTATGTGTGTGTGTGTATGCCAAGAAGAATGCACGATTACGTGGTGACAATTGATCAAAGTACTTTCGAGAGACTTATTTGTAGAGTGTGCACGCGTTGCCACGAGAAGTTAGAGAGATGAGGTGGAAAAAGGAATGGTAAGGTGAGGATAGGGGTGGTGGGAGTGGGAAAGAAGGGTAGGGAAGGGGCGGACAAGAGAAGGAAGAAGAAGAAGAAGAAGAAACTGAAGCAAAGAGTGTATTATAGCGTTGCACAGCTGTGTGTAAAGTTGGAATGTGCTGGGCGTGTGGTAGCTTGGTGGAATGACTCATGAAGTGCATGCTAAATTCAGACAAGCTACTAGTAACGTTAGGTATCGTCGACGTAACGGCAAAGCGTTTGTCAAACGTGGATCTTTCTGCATCTTTAGAAGCACCACCAATACAACCATCACCATCACCATCACCATTTTCTTCTTCTTCTTCTTCTTCTTGGTTTAACTATTTTCCTTTCTTTTTCTATTCTCTCTTTCATCTTCCTCTTATTTTCGTCTAACGTCGACAAGGAAAGAGGAGGGGGGGGGGAAAGAAAAAGAAAAAAGAATAAAATAAGATGAGGAAGAAGAAGAAGAAGAGGAACATGTCAAACTGTCCAAACTGTCGTTCTCTGTCATTAAATCGTTACCCGTTATTGGATACAAATTAGCGTTAGAAACTATACGTCTTGGTGCACGGCCACCACTTTGCGTGATCTATGGATCCTTTTCGGAATATTCATTTTGTTATACTATCGTTAAACATCACGAAGATGATACTAATTCGTTTTATTTTGATCACAAGTGTGTCTTACTCTCTTACTTATCTATTTAAATCTGAATTTTTCTTATTTGTTTTTTTTTTGCGTATTGTTTAATTGTTTGATAAGAACGTTTATCAGACTAATTTATAGATGTAAATTCAACGTTTTAATCACTTAACCTACAGCTACGGGCATAGCCCGTAGTACAATGATCGGGTCAGATATAAATATTAGCGGCGGGCTCTCTCTTGAAATTAAAAATATTTGTAAAAATTTATTATAATAAATAAAAATAAAATAAAATAAAATAAACATTTTCGAATGTAAATCGTAGGTTATGGGGTTTATCCATATCAATTATAATATATCTGTCGTTATTATTTTCACATTAGGTAAAGTTCATTAGTTTATTATATATATATATACACACACATACACAAATAAATATAATTCACTCGTATGCAAATAAACAGTGGATATTCTCGAAATATTATTTCTCTCTCTCTTTCTTCCTTCGAAAGGGATCAATTACCGATAATTTCAATTCATTTTCTAACGAATTTGACAAACGATGTTCGAACGACAATGGAATTCGTGAAATGGGGAAAAAAAGGTTTTCTCAAACGTTTTGTTTTTCATTTTTCTTTTTCTCTTTTTTAAGAATACCCTTTTCCCTTCCTTCCGCCCCCCCCCTTTTTCTCTTTCATTACAAGTAAACGGCGAACGAGTTATTGTAATTTAACATCGTACCAACTGAATTGTGTTTCCCTTCTAACAGTCGATTGATTTCCATTAACGAATTGATTCTACCGATAGAATTGATCTTGACCAATTAGAACAATGAACGAAGACAACAACAACAATAACAACAATGTTACCTCGAGTTTCTATTAGTTTATTTGTCCGAAAACACATTACGTTTATATCGATTAAATGCGAATAATCTGCGAGACCTGCGTACCAGTTGCGAAGGAAAATTGTCATAATTAATACAGTTGTGTTATTCGGAGTGATGGGGGGAGGGCCGGGGGGCCGGGGAGGGGTCTCCGTCATGTAACTAATTACTCTCCGCATTTCCAATTAGCGTCACATCGACAAATAATAACGATATAACAAATAAATAATTAACAACTTATTTATTTTGCAATACTACCGGCGGCCCCCAACGACGACAAAGTTGTTGTCGGACTGTGGTCGACAATGTAATTAAATTATCGATTTACAATGGACACCCATCCCCCTACCGTACCCCATATCTTCTGTTCCATACCCCTCTATCCTCTTACCGCGACTTGTCATTGATATTTAGTGGCTATACGCGAATGATTCCGCGTAAGTTCCTATCTGTACCCCCCCCCCCCCAACTCATACGTCATTGTAGATAACTTCAAATTCAAATGAATCCATACAAAAGTATCATTTACAGTTTAATTATTAATTATTAGACTTAGTTTGATTTATTTATTACATTTGAGATATGAGATAATTAATCTTAAAGAATGAATATTATATCAACGATATAAGTATGATATAATAAATAAATAGATAAATATAAAATGAAGAGAAAAAATAAGTGTCGTATATACTTTTCGTATAATATAATATAATCCGGAAAATTTGATTGAACAAAGTGGTTTTGCGACCAGTTTCCAGATGACGTCGCATAGTCGTGAAATTAATGATTGAACCGGAAGAGGTACTTATCCCGGATTAAGTTACACGCTTCGTCATGTGTAGTGCTGCGAATCGTTGTAATTGATTTAATTATAGAAAGCATCGGACGACGAGCGTACGAACGAACGAACGAACGAACACTTCCAACTAACTAAACGTAACTAATCCCAAAGCTCTCGAAATACATCGTCGACGTGTACTTGTTGCATTCGTCGATTACGAAAAGTCACCCGAGTCGACCGAGGATTATTAGTTGCTTTTTGCGACATGAGATAATACTTTCGATGAATAATTTATTGTTACGAATCTTTTGTTATCTAAACAAAAAAACAAAATATTAACGTCGTCTAACGTTTGATTTAAATCAAATGTTTAAGATGAAAGATATCGTTTCTTTATACGAGGAATGCAGGTTTTCTTTTAGGTTATGTTACATCACTTGAAAGAAATTCAATTTAAGGGGTTACATGAGTTTATACCGCGAAAAAATAGCATATTTTCCACAATTTTTTTTATCTATATAACAAATGGAATTCTTATTCAAACTTTTTATAGTATTTAAGATACATATTTAAAGAAGATTTTCTGAATTTTTGGTTGAAAAATATTTTAAACTCAGCCATTGCGACGTCATTTCCGGTGACCCCACCGAAAAAAAGTGTTTTCGCGTTGACAGCAGAACTTATAAACGGTGGGGGTTTTTCTGTTGAAAAAATAGGGTCTTTTAGGGAATACTTAAAACTAGAAACTGGACGAAGGCAAAAGAAAAAAATTAAAATTTGGATTTTTGGCAACGTTTTTAGCAGGAACATTCAAATTTCGCTACAATTTGCACCACATTTTGGTTTCTTAAAATTCGATTTTATGAAAAAAACGAAAATCCTTCGTCCAAGTCCTTGTCAATAGTATCACGAAGACGTGTAGCAAATTTTATCAAAATTGATTAAATAATTTTCAAGAAATCTTGACAACCGACTTTAGAAAAAGCGTTTTGAGAAAAACGCGTTTAAAGATTTGAGTGCTGGTGTAAGAGCCATTAAAGACTGGAACTTCCCAGGGCTCTATCTTTAAATCTACTACTCCTATCGACTTCAAAATTAAATACAATATTCTAGATGAGTTGTAGAATTGAAAAAAGAAATAAAAAATAAAAAATTTTTTTGAAAGTCCCAAACCCATGTAACCCCTTAATGTTTCATTGCATTAAAAATTTCGCAAATAATTTCCATATCGAATGTTAAAGAACAATTTAGATTAGTGTGTTCGAGTATTGTCGTGAAATTTCGGAAAATTACGCGGTAACGATTGAGAAAAAATATATTTAGGAAAAATGATTCTTAATATTTAGAGGTTAGAATTAAATTCGAATTAATTTCAGTTAATAAATGATAAGATAATTGATTTGTATCATTATATATATGTTCAATCTAAATAAAAATCATACTTTTAATTATTCTTTGCTATCACTTTTGCCGTATAATACCCCCTCCCTCGGCCCCTACCACCATAAACCTCCAACAAATGTAAGATACAATTTTAGCAATCAAAATCCATTTGCGTATGATAATAATTCATGATGATACCTCGTGTATACATTAACGCGAAATATATATCAAGGGAGTTTTATAATTCATCGGGCAATAAAATCGAGCATTATAATATCATCTATCTATAGGATTTCGTTCAAATTTAAATGACAAGAGGGAACGGGGTTTGGGGTGGGTTGAGGTTGTTGGAGAGTTGGATCTTCGTCTCGTATTTAAATGTCAGACGTATAAAGAATTGATCAGATATTAATCGCGCTTAGTATAATATATTTTTATTATAAATATCTGTAATATTTATATATATATATATATATATAATATATCATATACGTTTATGATTAATGGTATTTCGTTTAGATCGTTACGTAGGTTATTAATATAATATAATATTAAAATTAATATAATATTAAAAAATTGGAAAAACAAGTTGTGAGAAGGAAACAGGGGTGTGGGGACGGGGAGGGGGAAAGAGAAATAGAAGAAAAATAAAGTATAGTTATATTCCATATGGTTGAACACGTTCGATAATGCTAGCAGTCACGTTCGTAGGTACAGTTTATGGATATGTGGATCGAAAAGAAGTTTGCACACCTCGTCTCTTGTCTAACCCGAGTCTTACCACACCTGTCCCCCTACCGCCAACCCGTTTCTCACCCTTCACACGGGGATAGGGATGTATATATATTAATATATATATATAGATATGTATATTTACGCGTACCAATACTTTCATACAGCAAACGGTTTCCCCATATTTCTTTTTCTTTAGCTTTTCCAAACGTCTTTTCCTTCTTCCAGTAAAGAAGAGGGGGTAGGGGTGAAGGATGGGGAGGTACCTCACGCGAGATGCATTTACATGTATATGTAAGAGAATATTTTGCGTTGGTACGCGTCGGCTCAACGAATATATCGATGCCTTAGAGTAAGAACGGCTGTTTTTCGAGCACTAAGGTAAATATTATTCCGCTAGCTTTTCCGCATTGGCTTTGCTCACGGCACTCAACTTCGTTCTGCACGCGTTTCTCGTCTTTTCATCGACCACCACCACCTCCTCCTCCTACACCTCCCCTCCTCCTGCCCCTTCTCATCCTTCTTCTTCTACTTCTACTGCTTCATCTTCTTCTTGAGAAAATTTACGAGCTTCTTTTCACGTTACAACCCACTCCTGTTCTCTTCAGCAGACCCCCCTCCTGTCCTCCCCAACCCCGTCACGCATGTATCTAACCAATAGGGAAAGATGTGGACCGTTTATTTTGAGAGTGGTGTTAGTACACTTTTTTTTTGTTTTGTTTGTTGGTAGGTTAGCATATTATTCAATTAAGAAATGTTAATTATGTGATGTAATGTCTGTCGATATGTGTGTAATTTGATTATATCAATTTTCTTTTAGAATTTAATTGAAGTAGTATGTATATTTAAAAAGGACTGGAAATGGATTTACATCTTTTTATTTTATATAATTGGTCAAGTAGTAAATATCATTTAATTTTAATTACGAAAAATTTAATATCACTTATGAATATATATTGTATTTAATCAAAATTTGTTTATAAATAATAAGAAAAGATATAAAATAGGTGTTATATATTTTATTTTGAACGTTAATTGTATTAATATTTCGATAGACATGTAACTTGAAATTTCATTGAAAAATTTTCCTTTCAATTTTCCTTTCAAAAAAATTCATTAATAGAATTTTAGTTATTTTTCTTATATTTGTTTAAGTACAAATTAAACATTGAGTTTATGGAAATTGGACTTACACCAATTTCATAATCAACTCCTACACAATTTCTTTTATATATTATCAATTTTGATTTGAACGAGAAACATTAACATTTTTTATGATATTAAATATTAATTAATTATAAATAAAAAATTTACACACTAAATTAATCACAAAAATTACATGATATCTCATTTTAAAAATAAAATAGACTTTCGAAATAAACGATATAATTTTTTACAATGAAACAATTTAAATCATTCTTTCTTTTTTTTTTAGAATTTTTTTTATAGAATTTTTTTTTATATTCTCAACAATTCTTAATATATTTCATTTATTCCCCCACCCCCTTCCTCCTCATTCTCCCCTAATGATTTTTTTTTTATAACCGTTCGATAGGATAATTTTGATGAAACAAAAAGAAAATAAATTAGAAAGAAAATAAAGTTATTGTATATAGGTAGACGGGGGCCCGGGGGGGTCGTGAGGGTGGTGAGGGTGGAAAGGGGTTAATGTCTACGTTATTACAGGGTTTATGTTCATAAAATCGAACGCTTACGCGAACGTTCTCCAATATCGTGAGCGTTCTTGCGTGCAGTTTTGACGACAGCTGCGCTTATATGGGGTTGGGAAGGGGGCCGGATAGTGAAGTGAGGGGGGTGAGGGGGCCCTTTAAAAGTGGTTATTCGCGGACATAATCGTACGAGGATAGGTGATTTTCGTCGTACGTGATATTCAACCCCCCTGTTGAAACAGAACATTTCCCATATCTTTCATTTTATCGAATAGTTGTTCAATTATCTCGAATTATTAGACAGAAATAAAAAGAAAAGGGGGAGGGTATTGTGGAAAACAAAAAAACGTGAAACAATAATAATAATAATAACGATTTAATTTTGAAAAGCAAAGAAGAAAATAATCACGAAGAAAGGGGTGAGAAATAGGATGGTGATTAAATTGATGAAACTATGAAACGAAATATTAATTCGTTGTGTTTGCATTGCTATCGCAAAATTAACCCCCTTACGAAACTACTAATATTAATGGGGGGTTTGATTGAGAGGAAAAAAATACGAAACAACAATAATAACAATAATTATTTAATCGAAAAGCAAAAAAGAAAATAATTAGGAAGAAGGGGTGACAAGTAGGGTGGTGTCCATGAGTGGTTGAATTGGTAAAACTATGAAACGAAATATTAATTCGTCGTATTTGCATTGCTACCGTAAAATAAACCCCTTTACGCTACTACTAATATTAAGGGGAGGGGGACAAACATGAAACAACAATAATAACAATAATGATCTAATCGAAAATCAAAAAAGAAAATAATTAGGAAGAAGGGGTCAGAAGTAGGGTGGTGACCACGAATGGATGAAATTGGTAAAACTATGAAACGAAATATTAATTCGTCGTGTTTGCATTGCTACCGTAAAATAAGCCCCCTTACGCTACTATTAATAATAAAGGGGACAACAAATATAAAAACAACAATAATAACAATAATTATMTAATTGAAAAGTAGAAAAAAAAAATTATCACGAGTAAATCGTGGAGAGGGGGTGGAATGATTGGTGAGACGATTAAACGAAATATTAATTCGTTGTGTTTGCATTGCTACCGTAAAAT
>NW_014569644.1:296737-302785 GCF_001313835.1 Polistes canadensis
TTTATTGAACTATTATATTATTAATTATTTTTGTATTATATATATATATATATAACATTATGTAATTATATTTGTAACATTTTGTAGCAATTACTTTAATTATTAAATTAAATTTGTAATAATTATGTATATTTTATTATTTACAATTATATTTTGTAAAATCAAGTATCTTCTCGACGAGTAATTAAATAAGTACTTTTTGGGAAATTTCTACGTGGGTCTTAGATGGCTCAATGGGTAAAATAGTTGCCTGGTAACCGAAAGATCCTGGGTTCGAGTCCACCCGATTCTCAATTATATATACCCCCCAAGGTGGATTCAATTTTTTCACGAAAATTGTTTTATTATATAATTATATTTGTTATATAACATTGTTATTAATAACTTATATAAATCTATAATAATAACCTCTCTCCAAAGGGGGGGTGTGGGGGTATATTATATCATATTCACATTTACTTATGTATTATCTTTTATCGATTACGGGGTTGTGGGGAAAAAAGAAAATCCCTTTATAATAATCTTTGATCTCTTAGTTTTAAACAGCCTATCCACAAAACACATCATCGGTCTCCCCTAACTCAAAAGGACAAATTGATTCATTCGCTCGGGTCGAAGGTAATTAAATTGACAAAGTAGCCGTAACTGGCCACGGTGTATTACGCGGCTCGAAGAAACGGATGCCAAGAAGAGAGATGAAGGAGAGGAAGAGAGGTTGGGAGGTTGGTAAAATGTTGGAAGACGACGACGACGTCATTTTCATTTCTACTAGCAAAGACACGTGCGCCTGAACACGCGCGCGCGCTTAAAGATTTATGCGAAAAAACCTTCGCGCGAAATTCGACGCAATAAACGGTCGTCGTCCGTTCCCCCTAGTCTTTTACGACTACCAAATAAAAGTAAAACGTAAAGACGAGTATATAATCACCACTACTACTACACACTTACTACTATTCGTTCTCTCTCTCTCTTTCTTTTTCTCTTGGAGGTTTGGAAGACTGGTCCCCCCTACCTCCCGCCACACTTCACTACGTTAGTTGGCCATTGGATCGGATCCAGCAGCTGCTTGTTAGTTTATCCGTTCGTCGTGTCGCCCGGCCGACTCGCATTAGCCGGTAAAAGACGTTCGGTTTAAAATCCGGCAGAATTTCCTGCATGATCGTTAATTCAACCTATCTCTCTCTCTCTCTCTCTCTCTCTCTCTCTCGCTATATATCTTTGCTTGGTCTACTTGAACGAAATTAGTCATTGTATTGTTTTTTCTTCTTAGACGTTAACGCGTAGAATTATGCAATCATTATATATATTTACCTTATTATATATGTATATACAATTTTATATTATATTTATGATATATATATACAATTTTATATTATATTTATAATAAATATTATATATGTAAAAATTGTATATCTATATATACAATTTTTACATTTGTTCCTTCAATATAGTTTAACTATGCTGGAAAGATTGTTTCATATAATGTATAGAGAATGATATTTTGTTAATATATTTAAGCATTATATTAATTTATTAATATAATTTGTCTCGATTCATTGTTCACATACCATTCTTATTTCATTCATTTTCACATTCAATCTTATGGAAAAGAAATACAACGATGAACGCGATTCTGGTAATCCGCTTAGAAACAAAAAACAATATTGATATAAAATTAAAAATGGATATTTTTAATTCGAGATGACGGGTGGGATTGACGGCGGTAGGAATTTTCTGTTTTCTTTTTTCCATAAACTTATTCGATGAATTTTAAGACGAAAAAAAGAAAAGAATTTCATTCCTACGTAAATTTCATGAATATATATTTAAATATGTAGGTAATATATGATTCCGATGTAACATTCAGAAACATTTGTATCGCGGCTTAATACGAGGGAACAAGTTGCTTGAGTTTAACTCGAGTCGGACCTATCAATCTCTCCGTTCTACGTTAGTATTTTTTATCCCAAAGAATCCATTAACCCGTTAAAGTTTATCCATTTCAGTTAGTAATCAGTTGTCAGTTAGTAATTTAATTTCGAAAAGTTTCACGAATGTGAAACAACAAAAAGGAATTTTGCTTTACTGGTTGTCTCAATTTTTCAATAACCCATTTCCGAAAAACTGAATTTACCAGTCATACAAATTGTTGCAACATAAGGTAACCATATAATGGAGGAAACCAACAATGGGTTTCGTTTAATTATTATTCTGGAACGTTTCTTGTCCACTTTGTTGATGACGAACATTCCAATCGATTGAACGAATCAGAACGCGATAACAAGAACGTCAAAATGTTTCTTCTTTGACCCCCCCTCCCAAGATCCTGATACATAAGGAAAACTTTACTTTTGTTCCCAAACTATTATTCGAATATCCAACTATATTCAATTATTATATGGACCGTTTATTTTGAAAATGGTGTAAGTCCATTTGCAGCCTGTAAATATACATTATTTAAGTTAAAATAGCCTAAAAGTAATGTATATAATTAAATTACATATCAATAAATTAATAGAAACATTGTCTCAAACTTGATATAATTAATAAATATTTTTCAATTAACCAAATATATGCAAAACCTTTAATTTTCTCAAAACAACAGAAAATGGACTTACACCATTTTCATAATAAACGGTTTAATTATAACTAAATATAATTTTTCGATTCCATAAGGAAACATAAAATTACTCGTATTACGTCGTATAGTTATTAATAAATGTTTCTTTATTTCTTTGTCCCTTGTTACGAAAGTTCACGTACCAACATCGTTAAAGATCATTCCAAGTCCCAATGCCAACAATAAAAACCTACAAATCGTATCGATTGGTTAAACGAATGTCTCGTTGTCGGTTTTCCCACGCGTTCCCTATTTTTCTTGGATAAAGAAAAGAGGGGAAAAGTTTTTTCTCTTTTCTTTTTCTAACTCATCGTCGTAGTCGTTGTCGTCATCGATTAATTCAGTATCGTCGTATTAACCCCGAAGTCTCGAGAGCTATGATAAATCGTCTCGGAATATACAATATATTCGTCTACCTTTCCCTTTCCCTTTTTATTATTCTCAATACAGTCCCTGACAAAAGAATCATCTCTCTCATCGGTTTTTCGCGATATTCTTTTCCGTAAATCTAAAAACTCTGGCTGAATCATTCCCTCCCCCCACTTTAAGAAACACTATTCAGGTTCGAATATTGTGGGAAACTGTAGCAAGCCCCAGACTCCCCCTTCTAACTCCCCTTACCCTACTCCTGCCTGTTCCCACATACCACCACCTATTCCTATCGTTTTCTTCGTCCCAGCTCGGTGTGTGTCCAATAAAGGTGAAATTGCGAAGCCCAAACACGCGGAATATACGCATTGATGTTTAATGCAAAATTCAAATCGTCCTCGAGCCTGACGGGAACCTGGGATAGGAGTCAACCAACAGCAGCAGGAGCAGCAGCAGTAACAGTAGCTACCAACAGCGAGTGTGCTGGTTCGAAGATATCCGTTCGTCGTTCTCCGAACCTCCCACAACTAGAACCTCCCAGCCGAGTTTGGTGGTCGAAGAGAAGGGAGTGGGGTTGGGGAAGGGTGGAAGAATCTCCGTAGGAGGAACGACGGGCTGCCGTTGCCAGCGTCGGGTAACATATGACGCAATCTTGGCAGGTATTGTCAGGAAACTGGCGACATCTTTAATGTATGAGATAGAGGAGACGTGGGGTAAGCTGTAGAAGGAGTAGGAGAAGTAGGAATAGGAGTAGGAGTAGAAGTAGGAATAGTAGGAGCTGACACATGGGGTAATTGTCACCGTTCTACTACCATCACATCTTTCTCTTATATACACATGCATATATATATCTTTATATATGACTTTTATTCGTGAATATGTGTAACTTTATATAAGTATATAGAGCACACGTATATATATGTGTGTTCTTTATCATACACATATGTAGTTGCTGGTGGTGGTTATGGTGGTAGTGCTGGTGCGAGCCTGTGAGAATCCCATCGTGGAAAATTACGCGAATTTATACCTCTAACCTTCCAGCACCACTGACTCGTTTCAAGCTCATCCTATGAAGTCTACGTTACGATATCTATCTACTCATACCCATCTATTTATCTACCTACCTGGTACTGCCACTATGTTAGTTTTTTTTACGAAGCTTTTGCCTCGTTCACCGCGAATTTCACTTCCTGCCGTTTTTAGGAATGTACACCTTAGAAATAAGAAAAGGATAAAAATATGGGGGAAATAAAGTATACCGTGTCTTCTTCTTTTTCCGTTTTATCGGATTGTTCAATGCCACTTTAACGGTAGGAGGGGGGGAATATTTATTTTTTTCTCTCTCTCTCTCTTTTCTTTCTTTTTTTTTATCTAACTTTTCGAGAGAATTCTTCGATACCGCATGAATTGGCTTATCGTGTCGATAAGCTATTTGGATTCTACCTTTTTTTTTTTTACCTTGCAACAGGTTCTTAAGTTACGATCAACTGAAAATGGCTTCTCGTTTTGGGATCATGACCCTAATAATTATATGTACACGATTTCAACGAATTTATTTAATATAATAATAATAATAATAATAATAATTAATAAATGTGTCACATGGAAGTTGGATAGGTTAACAATTTTTGTAACTTTAGTATTTTCTCTCGTCCAAAATTATAATTCTTGATGATAAGGGTTCATAGGGAACTTGGACATAAAAAGAAATAGAACTTAATTTAATCTAAGTTGGACGTTTCGTCCCTTTATTCGGGACTTCTTCAGCAACTTAATCTTTAAAGTTAACAAAAAGTTAAACAAAAAGAAAATTGTATGTCGAATTAAAGAAAATAGACGCTGAACTTTAAAGATTAAGTTGCTGAATAAGTCCCGAATAAAGGGACGAAACGTCCAACTTAGTTAAATTAAGTTCTACTTCTTTTTATGTCCAAGTTCCCTATGAACCCTTATCATCAAGAATTTTTATAACGTTATTTCGATCTTATTGAACTTTTCGTCCCTTAATCGTGACTTTTTCAACAATTTCCTGAGAACTTTATTTAATTTTTATTAAATATATTTTATTTTTGAACGAGATAAACAACTAATTGAATAATAATAATAATATTTAAATAATACCATCCTACATATACACGAACCCATTTCTAAAACTTTGGACTCGTTGAATTTGTTCGGACGACAGGCAAACAGTATTCCCCATTGTACCGTTGACTGTTAGAAATTTCTCAAGGAATACAAGCAATGTCCAGGAAAGGTCGTGCGCGTAAATTAGAAGACACCCTGTACATCCTGTACGCTGGCCAAATTACATCGGTCCCAAGAGTTTTTTCTCTCTCTCTCTCTCTCTATCTTTTATTTTCCTCTTTCTTTTTACATTACCTACCAGCGTGTGACTGATCACGATACCCCTCTACCCCCCCACCCCACCCCCCTCAGCACCACTTCCAATCTCCACCAACCACTCTCCATCTTTCTTTCTTCCTTTTCTCTTCTTTCTTTTTTGTTTTACTACTTTTTTTTTCTTCCCCCTCTTTTCTTTGGAACCCCACGCAGATGAACAGCAACGACGGTAGAAACAAGGAATGGCAATTAGGTATCGTCCTTGCTAGTTCTCATTTCCGTCTACTTGCTGACTTTGCATTTGAATGTAAATCGCAAATGTCGATGACACCTGCAGGATCGCGGAATTATTAGGGTTAACGTAAAAAGAGATAGATAGATAGAGAAATATATATAGTGTGAGAGAGTGAGTGAGAGTGAGAGAGAGAGAAAAAGAGAAGGAGAGTAGTACGTGATCTGTGTAACTTAAATCCGAGGATAAAAATCGTGAAATCTCTCTTCTGGTTCTTCGCCCGTAAGAAATGTAATTTCCTATGTAAGAAGAAAATATATAAAAGAGCAAGAAACGAATACGAAATTAACGAGATCTTGGTGGAATTCAGTTGAAACGACATAGCCATTAATTACGATTTACTTCGATGAAGAAGATGATGACAACAACAAAAAAATGTCGTATTCATTCGTCCAATACTATTTCTCTTCGTTTTTTTTTTTTT
>NW_014569644.1:304205-306443 GCF_001313835.1 Polistes canadensis
CGAAATGCCACTAATCTGATGCTAGTAAAAGAGCCCACAGAGAATATAATGAATTCGCAGCTGTGCCACAAAACGTTTCGTATATTTGCATTAGTCTCTCTCTCTCTCTCTCTCTCTCTCTCTCTCTCTCTCTCTCTCTCTCTCTCTCTCTCTCTATCTTTTTCTTCTCATTCTCTCGCTCTCTCATTTTGGGTTGGCAGTAATTTATTCAGCGTGTTGCTTAATGCATCGTATTTACAAGGACATCTTTCTCCTCGTCATCATCGTTGTCTCTTTTTCCAAACTCCAAGGACTCGTAGTATCACCAGTAAAACATAGAAAAGAAAGAGAGAGAGAGAGAGAGAGAGAGAGAGAGAGAGATGGAAGACCGGAGAAATGCTTTTATCTCCTTTTTCAATCCTTTCCCCCCCAAAACCTGTTTTACATCCCTCTGTTGCATTCCATGATCCTGCAATTTACAACGTTTCTCGACTGGCGCGAACGACAAGCATGAATTTGTTTAAACGAGTCCGTTAATGAATACGACGTACCAACTGAAATGTGTTTTTACCCTATTTAGAATGATTCTCCATTAAGTTGTCTAATTCCCCGCTAAATTGTTTTCCAATTGTTTCTACGTTTATCCCCTCCCCCTCTCCCCCTCCTTCCAACCCCCTCAAACCCTCAGCCTTTATCCTGATCCCTTTAACGTCCTTTCAAAAAAGATTTTTCTCTTGTTTTGTTTTTAATTAGACAACTGCGCACAGGTGCAGTCTGGTAGAATATTACCCTTTTATTGTTTTAACATAATTTTGAGTTTATCATTAATTATATTATTTTTGTTTGTTTTACATTTTTAAAAATTATTCCGATTATTATTATTATTTATATATATATAAATGACATTTGAAAATTGTCGTGTAATTATTTTCTTTCGAGACGACGACAACGGATAAAATAATTATCGTCACGGTGGTTGCTCGCGTTAAAAAGAAAAATAAAAAATAAAACAAGAAGAAAAAAAAACAGAATTAAAAGGTAAAGATAAAAAGAAAAAGGGTAAATAAATAATATTCAAATGAAAATGAAAATCTAGTAGTACGGGCTGGTAGTTGTGTTTTCCTGGCAAGACTGTCGTACATATTTGCACACACGTTTATTCCATGGTCATGTTAATTTAATTATCGAATGTGAAACGCGCGTGCCGCCGCCGTTGCCGACCGTTTCGTGCGGGGGCCGAAAACTTTGCTTTCGCGAAATTCTACGTAGGTCTCTCTCATATCTATGTTTGCATCGTAGTCAGTCGAGGTTTCACATTCAATGCGTCGAGACTTGTGTTTTCTATTTCGATTCTATCTACACGTATAACAATACACACACACACACACACATATATATTTATATATATATATATTTCTTCATAAAATTGTAATTAATTAATTAAATAATTATTCGTCGTGTGAAATTAAAAAAAAAAAAAAGAAATAGAAAGGAAAGAACATTTTTGATAGTGATTTCGAAATGATTATGGTGCAGTGCATGAAGGACGGCCAAACAACGACCTTGGCGAGGATCAAAGAAAAAAGGAAAAGGACGCGAAAGGCTCCAACAAAGTCTAACCCTTTGAACAAGGTTGGACGTTTAAACGAAGATAGGTGGTTGTGCTTTCTAAAGCTCGATTAACCCAACCGTACACGCGTATTCTTCTTCCTTGCACGTATTAAACACCACACATACACACATTCATAACAATGTATACACATGTGTATATTATACACGTGTTCCTCTCCGATACTGCGTTTGATGATATCGACACACGTTTACCCTTAACCAGAATAATACGTGTATCTCGTGTGCGTTATATTGTGTTATATGGTAACGATTCGACAGATAGATCAAGAACAGATGCCCCGTCAAATATTTGTTGTTTCACAATTCCCCCTTACTCTACCCCCTACCACCCCTTATCCCCTATCCCGCGGTAACTATATTTGATTGAAGTTTATTTCATTGATTAATGACACGTTCATCATTTCTATCATCTTCTTTCTATATTTCTATTCGTCGAAAAAACCTTTGTTAACCTGTTTTCTTCCTTTTTTGTTGTTGTTGTATACGGAAACGAACAACAACTATAATATGTATTCATTTTTAATATTATTTATATTTAATTATCAATATTCTTGTCGAAAAATATGTTATTAATATATAAGTCTGAAAGGGAATTATAGACGGTTAATAAATCTAATGAACAATTTA
>NW_014569644.1:308448-310475 GCF_001313835.1 Polistes canadensis
TTTTATTGAAATGTATGATTCTGTAAAAAAGATAATATGTATTGACACGTGAACTGTAAATGATCAAGTTGCTGATGAAGTCCCCAGTAAGGGACGAAACGTACAACTAGTTCAAAATAAATTGTTCATCAGATTTATTAATCGTCTATAATTCCCTTTGAGACTTATATATATTAATTACTTATATTATATTGTTTTTATATATATTATATAATTATTTAATATAATTTTTTCTTCTTTTTATTAGGACTTTGTCCTGTTATAATAGCTTTTTTTCATTGCTATTTAACGGAGTGATTTAATTGTTTTTAACGGAGAGTAGGGGTTGCTAGCCTCACCCTGGAACCCTCTCCTTTTTTTTATATGGGGTTTGGAACAGCTCTACTTGTTAATTAGGGCTGAGTCTTGGCGTTAATGGCACACGGTATTCCTAAAAAAAGGCGGTTCACCCATCCAAGTACTAATCGTGCCCAGCGCTGCTTGACTTAGTAATCGAACGGTAACTAATTCTGTCAGCGTGGCATACGTGGCACACAATTGATTAATTTAATTGATATTATTTATATAATTATATCACAGAGAGAAGAAACATTAATAAATTTAGACTAAATCGAAAACTCGAATCTTACAAAGTTTAATTAACTATTATATATCAAATATTTTATCAATATTTTCATATAACAAATCAATAATTCGTAGAATGAATTATCATTAAAATCGCGTGTATCTTAAAAAATATATTATTATATATAATATATATAGAAAAATTATATCGTATTAACCAATTGAGATTGATATTAACGTTGATGATATATATATTATATATAATTCGTATAATATAATAAAATGATTTTTACGAATGTGATATATAATATATACACAAAATTTAGTTTCTTTTATTTTTCTCTCCTAATATCACGTTGACATTGATATTAATGTTGAGATTACACTATTCAAATTATCAACAATTATTTTCTATCATGTGTTTCTTCATCCATTTATCTACCTTCTTCTTCTTCTTATTTTTACATAACATATATCTATATACCACGTGTTCAGTTATGTGTGTTAAAATACAAGCATGTATAACTTGTCGAAACTTCATCCAGGTAACCGCGGAATCACGCGCCACTATAGATTAAAGTTGGACCACGTATGCGAGATGAGTCGTCGTTGTCGTTGTCGTCGTAGGTGGCTAGGACACGCGTTTGAAATTCGAAACCCGACACCTTGAGTTAGCCGAGAGTTTCCTCGATGGAATAGAAAGAGAAACCAACTACTATTACTACTACTACTACTACACATTCATACGAGTGTACCACATTGAGAAAGACGATGAGAATCAACCCGTCCCCCGTACCCCGTACCCTTCACCCTAACTAGATGTATGAATTCAAAATCACTTTATTGTCATCTCAAGAACGAAATTTTTATTTTATTTTAATTTATTTTTGACGATTTACGAATCGATCGGATGGAGTCTGATATTGATTTATCTTCTTGTTTTTTATTTGAGCCGTTTATTTTGAAAGTGGCTTAAGTCCATTTATACTTAAATTGAGATATTTAAGGTTTTGTATTTGAACGCAATTAAAAATATACGTACAGAATATCAATGAGTTATGCTGCTTAAGTGTATCTAAAGGTGTTCAATTTACAGTTCTCATTAAAATAATGGCAATTATTAAATGAATAATATGCGTTTTCTTATCAAGAATGGAGTTAGGCCACTTTCAAAATTAACAACCACACTCGTTATAATATTTGAAGGAACCGAAGTCCATTCAACATAATTTAAGATGCTTCAAATTGAAAAAAAACAATACTCATTTTATTTTACACATCTTTATAACACTTTAAAAACATAAATTAATGGATTGAAAACATTTTTTACAAACATAAATTACAAAACAATTTTCTACTCATCTACATTTTGTGTATGTGAAAGGGATTTAAAGAAATCATGATGTTCCGGTGGTATATATCGTAATAAGTCAATTATATCCTTGAATTTTGCGGTTGTAATT
>NW_014569644.1:310875-312573 GCF_001313835.1 Polistes canadensis
AAACAGTAAATCATTATTAACGCTTTTGTTATATTGCGTTTATAATATGCTACTGAAGTAGCAGTAATTTAAGTGTAAGTGGACTTAGGCCACTTTCAAAATAAACGTCTCAGTTATTCAACTAACTCTGAAAACTTATGTGTCCAGAATTACCGTATTTACTCGGAATATAAGTAATCTTAAATGCTGTATTGATAGATAATTTGAAGTTGTATATGTAACCATGCTTAATCGAAAATAATTGACAAATGGAGTTAGGCCACTTTCAAAATAAACGGCTCATTTATAAATAAATATATTTTCTTTGTATGTGTGTGCTCTTTTTTTTGTTTTCTTCTTCTTCTTCTATTTTCTTCTTTTTCTTTTTATCTTCAATATAATTCTTCTATCGTCTTGAAAATTTTTCAATATCTCGCTAAGGTGTATAATGATAAAAATTAAATAAAGAAATGTCGAGTATAAACAAGAAGAATGATATACAATATATATATATATATATTTCTCATAGTTCGTAAATTTGAAATTTTTTATCCGTTGAACAGATTTATCGTTATAAGAGTGAACAGTATAGTACGGATAATGTAATAGCTTTGAAAGGTTCGTTCGTTCGTTCGTTCATCGTTGGGGAGAGTAACTACCACGATTCTTTTCTATCGAACGGGAACTCGAAAATCAGGAAGAATCGTATTCTGATATTATCAGAGAAACAATAGTCGAGTTGCTCGGTAACGCATCGTGTTCCATTATCATCCTCTTCCCCACACCTCTTCTGTAGCCCCCTAACCCCCTGGTCCCCCCTGGTCCCCCCTAAAACCCCCTTTCCCTTCATCATTCTCTCTGGGATTGTATCCATTTATTGCAACGCGATTAATGGTATGAGAAACGAGAGATAGAAAAGGAAACATATATATATATATAGAGAGAGAGAGAGATAGAAAGCAAAGTGATGGAAAGGGGTGTATGATAGTGGTAGTGGTGATGGTGGTAGTGATGGTGATGGTGGTGGGTTGGGTAAGCCAACGTTGCGTTGTCCACGTTCGCGGAAAAAGCGCTACATTTGACACATTACTCCCAGAAAATTTAATAAAACTCGAGCGACAAATTTTTATTGGTACTTCGGTCCGCTCGGTAGCCCTCCATTACCGCGATATTATCGCGACACGTTACGTGTACGTGTTCTCTATCACATTTCACCACCACCATGACTACAACTACAGTCAGCACCACCACCACCAACAGTATTTCTCTTCTTTCTCTCCTTTTCTCTCTTTGGGGCCAATCCAAATTATGTTCCTAATCCAATTACACCAACAAAATGGAGATCTCGTTTATCATTCCATCGTACTATAAAGACGTTTAAATAATAATAATAATAATAGTAATAATAATGATGTCAATATATATTGTCATGATTCTTTTCTTATGGGTTAATTATACGTACGTTTATTTAAATACGATTTGTTTGATTGTCAATTTCAACCTCTTTTCTAAAAAATATTTTTAGGATATTTGATTTGGTCTTAAATTATTTTTTTAAATAATAATAATGTTACCAACAAGCACGTTGCATGAATATCTAGATTAGGTTGATAATATAAATGTAAAATACTTATTTTCTAAAAAAGTTTTAGGATATTTGATTTAGTGTTCAATTATTTTTCTAAATAATAATTATATTATTAACAAATTGTCACGATT
>NW_014569644.1:312698-319344 GCF_001313835.1 Polistes canadensis
AATCTTTTTAGGATATTTGATTTAGTTTTAAATTATTTTTCCAAATAATAATAATATTAACATATTATCACGATTTTTTTCTTAGAAGTTAATTATACGTACGTTTATTTCAATATGATTTGTTTGATTGTCAATTAAAATTTCTTTTTTTTTAAATCTTTTAAGGATATTTCATTTAGTGTTAAAATATTTTTCTAAATAATAAAACATTATTATTAACAAATTATCACGATTCTTTTCTTACATGTTAATTTTAATACGATTCATTTGATTGTCAATTTCAATCTCATTTTTTTTACAATCTTTTTAGGATATTTGATTTAGTTTTAAATTATTTTTCTAAATAATAATAATAATATTAACATATTATCACGATTTTTTTCTTAGAAGTTAATCATACGTACGTTTATTTCAATATGATTTGTTTGATTGTCAATTACAATTCCTTTTTTTTTAAGATCTTTTTAGGATATTTGATTTAGTGTTCAATTATTTTTCTAAATAATAATTATATTATTAACAAATTATCACGATTCTTTTCTTACACGTTTATTTCAAATCAATTCAGTTCATTGTCAATTTCAATTCCTTTTTTTTACGATCTTTTTTGATATTTGATTTAGTCTTAAATTATTTTTCTAAATAATAATAATGATATCAACATATTATCACGATTCTTTTCTTACACGTTAATTATACGTACGATTATTTCAATACTATTCATTTGATTGTCAATTTCAATTCCTTTTTTTACAATCTTTTTAGGATATTTGATTTAGTGTTCAATTATTTTTCTAAATAATAATAATAATATTAATAAATTATCACGATTCTTTTCTTAGAAGTTAATCATACGTAATTTTAATTCCATAAGATTTGTTTGATTGTCAATTTCACAATCCTTTTTTTTTACAATCATTTTAAAAATTGTATTTAGTTTTAATTTTGTTCTGTTTTTCTCTTCGTAAAACTTTAATTTTCATTTCTAATGGGACACTTTTATTATTTTTTTCTTTTTTTGACTGAATATTTAAAGAGACACGTTACTTTTTCGTACGGTTAGTAAAATTATCTACGATAATTGATTTGCTCTTTCGATATTTCCGTCATTGATATCCGTTCGCCATTAAAAGCAGATTGAATTTTTGTCTAACGCGCGTCATTCGCAATTATAACGGCACTTCATCGGGACCGTAATAAAGCGCGAAGTAAGAGTAAATTGTTTTTCGGTTGAAGAGGAAGTGGTGAGAGGAGAATGCGAAAGATGGGGCGCAGAGAACGGGGGTGGGTTGGGTTGGGCGGGGGAGGGGGGGAGGTGAAGGGGGAAATGCGCGTGCGAACATCGGATTTCTATTGAAATTTCGTTAGACACAACGAAACGTTAATAATTTATTAGATTCGTTAACTCGACGTACTCGATGTTTTATTTTGTTTGTCCATTAAAATTTTATAAAATTATATATTAAATATTTAGAGATAAACTCTCGCGTCTCGTATATATATATATATAAAATATTTCTCGACGTAAAGAAAGAAAAAAAAAGAAGCTGAAAAAAAAGAAATCGAAAAAGAAGAAACCGAAAAAAAAGAAGAGTAGCTAGCAGACCATTTTCCTTTGGTACGGTATCGTTTAAAATTCGTTTATCACGTGAGTGGAACGGAAAATTCTACTTAATCGTATTGCCCACGCATATATATATATATACATACACATATATACACATACACACATATATTTTACTCGTGTTATTTTCTTTCGTGTTATTTCACGAACGACGCTTGTTATTACAACGCGAAACCATGGAGAAAGTTCGGATACCATTTTGTGGCAAAATATATATATCTATATACATATACATACACATATATAGAAAGAGAGAGAGAGAGAGAGAGAGAGAGAAACATAGCAGATACGTAACAGAAACTAGGTAACATTCACGTTCCAGGTTGTTCGATAACGTGCGACGGGAACATTTGTGCGTGCACCAATGACAACGAGTTTCTACGACGAACCCGCAGCATCGTTTTACTAACGAGTTACAAACAAGCAAAGTCGCCTTCGGTCGGTTCGTTGGTTGGTTGGTTGGTTGGTTGCTTGCTTGCTTGCTTGCTTGCTTGTTTCCTCTCTCTCTCTCTCTCTTTCTCTCTCTCTTTCTTTCATCTCTGTTTTCCATCGATATCCATCTTTCATTTCTACCAACTGAAAACCCTGTTCTTCTTCGTCATCTTTTTCCTTAACCCCCACCCCCAGCCCCAGCCCTCCCCCCACTACTTGTCCTTTGTCTTTTGTTTCTTTTTTAAATTTCTTTTTTTTCCTACTCGGCTTTGATCATCCGTTTCTTTTTCTTTTTTATTCTTTTCTCTTATTCTTATTCTTATTCTTCTTCTTCTTTAACGTAAAACTCATTAATTTATTCAACAAAATTTACTTTTCTCTTCTTAAATGATTTTTTTAGTTTCCTCTCTCAAGAAGAGGTTTTATCTCTCAGTTCCTTCGAATTAACTTAAAATAATTGAATGTCTCCTCTCGTGGGGATGACGGAGAGGGTTGGTGGGATGGGGGGGGGGAGGGGAATTTCTCGAATCAGAGACTAGAAACGAAACGAAGCAAAACTAAAATGATAAAACGTAATTCCATGCTTGAAGATTTTTCGTTATCTCATCGTTACGAGTTAATCAATTAGCTGATGAAAATTCGTTGAGATGATTTTTTAAGAAGCAGAACAAAAAAAAAAAAAATAAAGAAAAATAAGCGGACAATGAGACAGTGAGAGACAGAGAGAGAGATAGAAAGAAAAAGATTGGGGTGAGGGAGACAGAAGGGGGGGGAGGAGGAAGAAAAAGATAATCCGATGGAAGATACAAGATATTAATTATTACGAAAGGAGGAGGAGGGGGGGGTGGGGGAAAAAAAATTTGTCAAATCTTTCACTTAATTACTTTTAAACCAATTCCCGGACCATTGAATTAATTCAAATTACCTGACCGTACGAAAATAAAAAGATAGTACGTTTGATTTCTCTCTCTCTCTCTCTCTCTTTCTCTTTCTCTCTGTCTGCAAATTCGCCATAAAAGCATGCTGCTGCCCATACTCCGGAAATATTTCATTATGGGTAATGAATAGTTTACCATTCTTTTTGCACGTTTCAATCGAATTGGTAACGAGTAAGAGGGAGACACGGATAGACACATGGAATGAGATAGATATATAGAAAGAGAGAGAGGGAAAGAGAGAGAGAGAGAGAATGAATGAACCTTCCCAAACGGGTTAATCTCTTGAATTTATTATAAATTTTACATTGCCCGGGGATATTCGTTGGCATAAGTGAGTTTATACGATCGATTTGCGTTAACTCTACGATTTATTTAGCAATCTCTCTCTCTCTCTCTCTCTCTCTCTCTCTCTATCTCTCTCTCTCTTTCTATCGTTTTCTTTCTTTCTTTTCATAGACATTTTCATTATTCCAAAATCATACGGGAAAATATTAACACTCGTTGATAAACATCAAAAGGGAAACATGATCTTTATTCTTATTTAATTTACGGTCAAATGAAATATTTAATATGTGTGTGTGTGTTTGTGTGTGTGTGTGATTCGTTTTAATTATTTTTTTTTTTTTTGATTTATATATAAACTCTGTGTTTTACGTTGTTTATCGACAAAAAAAATGTGAACATTTTAACAACTTGAAAGTGACCGTGTTTATTTAAAAAGACTTTTGTTTGGCAAATGTAAATTAAATAATTTCTACGGGAAAACTGATTATATTATTTCTATTTTTTTTTTCACCCTCTCCCCCACCCCTTTCTATCCCCCTCATCACTATACCATCTCTTTATCTTTCTCTCGTTTCTCTTTTATCTCATGGGAATTACTCCTATTGGTAACTACGTTTATTTAACTAATGTAAAGTCGAAATTTAGTTCCTTTACCGATGTACCGAGTTAAAACCATCGGAGTCAACTCACTTACGAGATACATACATAAAACATGTACCTTGGCAAAAATAAATAAAGAACAAAAAAAAAAAGAAAAGAAAAGTATAGTATATACGAAAAAAGACAGTTTCAATGACTATGGAAGAAAAGCCTCGAGTGTATGGTGAATGAAATGAAAATGAAAAAATGAGAATAAAAATGAAATAAAAATTAACAAAAAGAAAAGAAAAGAAAAGAAAGAAAGGGTGATATTATTAGTAAAGTATATTTAGAAAAATAAAAGGATTGTTAGAATGAAATGGAATAAAGTTTTTCAACTGCATCGTCACGTTGCATTTGACCCGTAACGACGTTACCGAATATTTCGAGTAAGTTTATCGAAAATAAAAATAACAAATACAAAAGGAAGACAAAATGAAAAAGAAGAATAAGAATAAGAAGAATAAGAACATAACTCGATGATATTTTAGGTATGAAGAAGAAAAGGAAGTCTAGTGTGGTGCCTGGAAATAGCTTTGGCAACGATTCCACCACCGTCACGCCGTCTTCCACCATAAAATGGAAGATTACTATGATGTTGCTTTTCGCCACACAAACCGCTAATATTTTTTACCACTGGTTAATGTTCACTCTAGATCACGCACTACTAACCTCTCTCTCTCTCTCTCTCTCTCTCTCTCTCTCTCTCTCTCTCTCTCTCTCTCTTTCTCTTTCTTTCTCTCTCACTCATGCTAGTTTCTGTTAGACCACTGTTGGCCAAAAACGTTTCCGATAATACTCTCATCGATCGTTCCTACAACGATCCCGATAAAATTTCCACGTTGAAAGGCTACGAAAACGGAGGAAAAGTCACGCTTCCGGTACGTGGATATCGACTTCTTTTCTATTTTATTTAGCTTCCCACCCCTCCGTCAACCCACACCCCAACTCCCACCACTCTTCTCTAACTCGTATCTTTTTTTTTTTCAAGATAATAACGTTTTATCTTCGATTTCTTTCATTTAGTATAAAGTTAGACTCCAGATAGGGGTAAGTTCGAGGTATTATAATTTAGGAAAATTATTTCAATGAAATAATTTTGAATTGTCTTACTGGAGATACTACCATCAAACTCACAAACGTTTTTGAGAATAAATTCTTTAGGAAATTGTATTAAATTTATGTGTCGTATTTTACTTTAGTTAGTTAGATCAAGTTTACGTATAGTTAGATTAGATAGTAAGTTCGACGATTATAATGGTTGAAAAATATTTTAATAATATAATTGGAACGTTCAGAATCAAACTAGACCACCAAACTGTGAACAATTTTTAGAATAAATTCTTTAGAAAATTGTATTATACAAATTCGATGGTCGAATTTTCTTTCAATTAGATCAAGTTTACGTATAAAATTAGACTCGATCGATAGTTGAACGATAATAATGTTGAAAAATGTTTCCAATAGTATAATTGAAACGTTCAGAATCAAACTGGACCACCAATTATAATAATTGTAATTAATAGTAATAAATTCTTTAGATAATTGTATTAAAAATTGTCGTATAACTTACTTTCAGATCCAATTGAAAAAATTGATTCTTACATTTCTGTCTTTGCAAGTTCAAAATAGAGAGAGAGAGAGACAGAAAATATTTGAAAGATTTAATATAATTATTAAAAATCAGAGTTGAGATCAATCTAATCGATTGTTATAATAATTTGTCAAAAAAAGAAAAAAAACAACTCTTTATAAAAATATCGTATTAAATTTTCCCGTCGAATGGTCTTTCTGACCATATTTAAAATAATTGATTTCCCCGTATAACATTTCTGTAACAGATAAGTTCAATGAGAGAAAAAAAGACAGATTTTGAAAAATCCTATTGTGATTTTATTATCATAATGTCTGACCAGAATAAAGAATAAGAGAAAAATAATCTGTCATAGTTTGTTTCTCAATTTTCAATGTCTTTCTATTCAATACGATAATGTAGAATTTTCTTGCATTTCGATGACTATTTTCAACATTTTCAGTTAAACGTTGTCATTTTACCGATAAGTTTAAAAATAGTATTATAATATAGATCTCCGAAGGGGTATGAAGAGTGGTCTGGTGGGGAGTGGGGGTGGGGGATGGGGCGAGGAAAGAAATATAAGACAGAAGAAGAAGAAAATAGGAGAGGGAAGAGGATAAAGGGGGTTGGGAGGAGGAGGGGGATGAAAATACGCGAGAATTCTCCCAAGAGAAATATTTAATGACGATTCATAAAAGAATACTCGTGAAAGTGTAAATGTAGGTCGAAGCAAACCCGCTAAGAACGAAACGTTACGAATCCGATGACACGGATGCAATTTTCGTACCACTCTCATTTCTGACTGCCCTAACTTTTCCGTATATCGTTTTGAATTAGAACAAGGTCTTTGTCTATGATTCATTCTATTTCGAATGCTAGCAACGCGTTAAACAACTTTAACATCGATCTGGATCTAATCCAAACGTTGTTTTATTTTTCCCTGTCAAACCCCCCCACCCCGCCGCCCCGTCACCACTCCCATACTTCTCCTATTTCTTTTTATCCTTCGCAAGACAAAATATCAATTATTTTCAATATTTCTAATTATGACTATAATTGTATTTTTATTTAAATTTTATATAATACGTCAATCTGGATTTAATCCAAATGTTGAACCCTCCCCCTTACCCTTCCCCGCATATTTCTCGTCAT
>NW_014569644.1:321278-322701 GCF_001313835.1 Polistes canadensis
TTCTTTCATTCTTTATTTTTGTATTTCTTTATTTCTTTCAACGTGTAATAATAACGTTGCGCACAAACACGACATTACACGAAACGAGTAATTTTAATTTTTTACGATTTCATAGCTTACACGAAACGAAGAATAATATTCAGCCTTTTCTCTTTCATTTCTTTCTTTCTTTCTTTCTTTCATGGTTTCGTGCGCAAACATAAGAGAGAAAAAGAAATAGAAAGATGAATTTGCGTATACATTTTTATACATTATTATTATTATTATTATTATTATTATTATTATTATATACTCGTACGCAACTAAAGTTTCCTCTTGGGGGAAAAAGAAAGAGAAGAAAAAGAAGAAGAAAAAAAAAAGAAAAGGGAAATGAAAAAAGGAAACTAGGTTGTTGTTGTTTTTTTTTTCTTTCCTTTCTCCCTTTTTATCTTCAGTCCCTTTCATATACCACTTTGTTTTGATTTCGTTTCACTGACGAACGCTAGCTAGAAGACACTCGTGATGATGATCTTTTTTTTTTTGTTTTTTTTTCTTTTCATCATCTTCATCTTCTTCATCTTCTTCTTCTTCTTCTTTCGTTTTGTTCAGTCTTTGTTATCTCGTTCTTCTCTAATTAATTTAGCGATGGGGTAGAACAACAACGCGTTTGGAATAAGGAAAACGTGACTAGCGACTTTCTTAGGCCAAGGCGTGTTTTTGTCTAGTTTCGTTACGGTATAATTGCAATTCTAATTGCTTTTGCGTGCTTATCGGTGTACACGGTGTCGTTATCCGTTACTACTTCTCTTAAACGAGTAATAAAGTTTGTGAGCGCAAGAGTATGAGGGTGGGAGGGTGGGGGGTAAGTTCATTCGATCGAAACAAGAGAGTACAGTTATTTAAATCCTTTTCATGACGCATTAATGAAGCATATTATCCGTTTTCTTTACTACCTTTTGTCATTTGTATTTACCTATCGTTCAAATTTCGATAATAATTAATGGCAAACCTTTTGATAACGTTTTTCAAATAGTTTATCTCAAAACGTAACCTTACATTCATTCTAAAATTTGATCGTTAATACGACATTGTATTTTAGCACACGACATCTTGTGGTGTGCTAAAATACAATTATACTCTATTGTTTAAAGTGAATGCATTATTGGAAAGCATAAACTCTTTACAATAAATTATAAATGTTGTTTATTATTAAGGGGTTACATGGGTTTGGGACTTTCAACAAAATTTTTTTTTTTTTATTTCTTTTTTTTTCAATTCTACGACTCATCTAGAATATTGTATTCAATTTTGAAGTCGATAGGAGTAGTAGTTTTAAAGATAGAGCCCTGGGTAGTTCTACTCTTTAATGGCTCTTATATCAACACTCAAATCTTTAAACGCGTTTTTCTCAAAACGCTTTTTCTAAAGTCGATTGTCAAGATTT
>NW_014569644.1:323236-324641 GCF_001313835.1 Polistes canadensis
ATAAGAATTGCATTTTTTATATAGAAAAAAAAATTGTTGAAAATATGCTATTTTTTCCCAGTGTAAACCCATGTAACCCCTTAAGAAATCAATTTTTTCTTGAGAGGATAAATATAATAATCGAGAAACGTTAGTTTATTTTTTAGAAATGATGAATAAAGTATCAAGTGATATTTTATAATTGATACTTTGTAGGTTATTCATTTGATTCTTCGTAGTAAACATTTATTTTTCACTTTAATTGCAATTGATTATTTTATTGAATTTTTTAACGATATATATATATATATATACAGAGTGATTCACTAATTGATTTATACTTCAATATTTCTCTCCGTTATTTGTTATTATAATATAGAAAAATGTTATGTACAAAACTTATATGCCATAAAAAATATTTTTCACCTGAGTGGAAACGTATTGAAGTTTTTAAGTTAACCTTGATCTTTTTAAATAGATTTATATGGTTTTTTTTTCTTTTTCTATGGAAAATTTATCATTTGATTTTATTTATTAATACATTGTTCACGAATTATTGTATCGAATTATTTGTTTAAAATTAGATTTTGTATGATTTTGTATGATGAAAATTTAGCTGGTTTGATGTAACTATTCTATGAAAGAAAATTATTTCCATCATTGATATTATAGATCGTTCGGGTGCACTCGAGTAGAATAAAGATGCTTGTTTATGATCATCGATGATACTTGTCACGAAGTACGTATTGCTTTCCCTCAAAAGGTACTAGATACAGGAAGTAATACAAAAGAGGTGAAGAGTGAATAAACCGATCTTTAAAGTCTCTTTTAATACAACAACAACACCAACAACGTCAGCAACGCGGTAGCCTAATGAAAGGATAGATATTTATAGTAAACTCGTTTAATCCGAAAGGTTGAAAAAATTACTTAAGGGGTAACACCTGTGTAAACTTTCTTAAAATATCGATTTGTCGTTTCGTTTTCTTTTAAAATATACTTTAAGATTTGAAAAATCAAATGCCTTCAACAGAATACTCAAAAAGAGGATCATTTTCAAACTTTATAGGCTTCTATGCTCGCATATACATATTAATAATTGATTAATTATATTTCAAAAATTTTATTTATCAAATTAACATAAAATATAATTAAAATAATATTACATTAATTGTTCTGAAAAATAAGCAATATTTTAAAAAGTAAATTTTTCGATAAAAAAACCCTATAAGGAATTTAATTGTAGAGTTAGGTTAGGTTGTAATATAATTCAACTAATATTATATTGATTAATCTAAAATATAAAATAATATTTTTTTAAATTAAATAAACATAAGTTAAATTTCTTATTAGTTACGGGTAATTTCATTAGAATTTTTCGAGAAAAAATCGTTGTTACAAACCCGTTAACGAATTTAGTTGTAGA
>NW_014569644.1:326531-327149 GCF_001313835.1 Polistes canadensis
TTGTTACAAACCCGTTAACGAATTTAGTTGTAGATTTAGGTTAGGTTTATACCCATACGCATACATATAAATAGATATAACTAGCTTCGAGTAGGAATTAACTAAAACATTTGGAAGCTTTCGTTGCTAGGCATGCTAATGGATTAATAGTTGCTGGCAGATTAATTGCATCTGTTATAGGAATGCCGCACTAATCGCGCGTAATGGTTATTCGATCGATCGAAAATTTAACGTGTATCAATCTGCATCTGACGTAACGAACGAACGAATGAACGAACGAATAGCCTCGGTCCCGAGTAGTCGATGCTAATGAGACGTCATGAATATTAAAATTCACTCGCTTTATTATTCGGTTAAACTAACTTATTCTACAATACTTTTCTTTTGATTTTTTTGTCCTAACCTACAAATATTTGACATGCAACGATATAGGAATTACCAAAGAGACGTACGATCGTATCAGCATTGTTAAAATCAAATTTTATTCTTTAAATTTGACTTTTTATTATTAATATTTTGTATAATTTAATATAATTTATAAATTGACTTTATTATTCGGTTAAACTCACTTCTACAATACATTTCTTTTGATTTTTTCGTCCTAACCTACAAATATTT
>NW_014569644.1:328529-330188 GCF_001313835.1 Polistes canadensis
ATTTAATATAATTTATAAATTGACTTTATTATTCGGTTAAACTCACTTCTACAATACATTTCTTTTGATTTTTTCGTCCTAACCTACAAATATTTGACATGCAACGATATAGGAATTACCAAAGAGACGTATTATCGTACAAACATTATTAAAACCGAATTTTATTCTCCTAATTTGACCTGTGAGTAAAATATTTTCATTGTTCCTTTAAATTATACGTACGAACGCGTGAGAAAAATTGGAAAAAAGGAAAAAGAATAAAAACCAATCAAAAATAAAACGCGCGCTCCGTCGATGATCATGAATTTTCTTTTAAAAAGGGAATAAAGAAGATGAAGAAAAACAAAATGATGAATAAAAGGAAGATGAAGAAGAAGAAATAAAATATTTATACGCGATTTCAATTTTCCCGACGTTCGTATAAATTAAAGCTTCCTTTCCCTATCTTCTTTTCCGCAATCTTCTCGAATCTTTATGAAATTCGATCGTTTTTGTAATTTCGCGCGCTTCCTTCTCATTGGTCGTTCAGAAAAATTTTCCTATCTCGGTTGTGTGCATTCCTTATCAAATGTTTTTTTTCTTCCATCGATCGGTTGCTTTAAAGGAAACCAAAAAAACAAAACAAAATGAAACAAAACGTACTGAACGTTCTATATTAACTTATACACACACACACACACACACACACATATATATATACAATAGATGAACCTTTTCCCCCTTCTCTTTTTATTTTTTATTGGGAATGAAAGGTATCATCGATTTTGTTCTTTTTGTTCGTAATTTTGCATGAAACTTTCGCATTCGCCGTGGTAACATCAGAGAGTGTAACATCGAAGCTTCCATTAATGAAGTGCCGTAACGCGTATCAGAGAACATATTCCACGTGGAAAATCATGCTCTAGCTTTATTGTAATTTATACGACAGGGCCCGGGTGCATTGTTAGTACGCGATAAACAGATTCTCGCGTGTAGCTAATTACATTATCGCCGTTCGTTCGGTTGCAAAATTAAAAAGGTGCCGTGGGTACTCGGCCCCTTGCAAACACACACACACATACACGTAGATATGCGCACTAGGGTGTAACCTTTCTCGTTTAATCTAATTCACGTTCGGCGAGATGATCCGTGAGAGATAATTTTCCTTTTTCTTTCTTTTTTATTCTTTTTTATTATTTATTTATTTATTTATTTATCTAACGAGAGAGTCATTCTCCCTTATGTTTTTAATCAATGCTCAAACGATCGTTATTTAGAGAAAGTTTATCGGAAAAGATGAATCATTTATTCGTTAAAACTCAATGTATAGGAAATAACATTAAATAAAAGACAATAATTTAGAATCTAAAGGGCCATCTGTTTAAAATAGAATTTTCATAGGATTATCTAATTTACGTTGGAAGTATACATAATTTAGGTTGACGCGTCGATATCCAGAATATCCATTAAGTCCCCGTAGAATATTCTCATATAGATCGTAATTTAATCCTCGATCCGCGTTCTACTGTCGCTCTATTAATTTTCTCTCCCATTGGACGTTTTAAATAATAAGACGCAAATGAAGACAATCGAAACGTTAACTTAATACAATTTACATGTTTTTATATATATATATTAGGGTGAATCAAAAAAAAACTTTTATTTTTTTTTTGGATCTGA
>NW_014569644.1:330743-333681 GCF_001313835.1 Polistes canadensis
AGAGCCCATACTGGGTGAGTACTTTCTAAAGGTGCCTAGCAACAAGTTTTTGTGTGTCAGATCCAAAAAAAAAATAAAAGTTTTTTTTTGATTCATATATATGTGTATTATAATGGAATATTATGTATTATAATGGAATATTATAAGATACATCGATACGTATTTAAAGCAAAGAATCTCTTCAATTCAAGTATCTTCGTTAATAATTGAATGTATCCGGATTGACAATAAAAAAAAATAAAAATAAAAGAATAAAAATATTCCGGTGGTCGAGATATTATATGGATTATTAATTTTAAAAGATAACCTTATTTCCTTTCATTCTTTCATTCTTTCTTTTTTTCTTATCTTCGAGAAATACTCCCTCTGGAAGAGGTCAATTATATTTAGAATTATCAAACATTAACAAAATAATTGAATCTGACTTTTTATAGGTAGCAATGTTCAATTAATAACTTATAGTCTTATTCTCGTGCTCGATATATAATTTAACAGTTTTATTTAACAATTTGTGACAGAATAGTATATTATTAGTCCTACTGTTTTTCCCATTGATTCATATTAACCCCTTAACCTACAACTACGGGCATAGCTCGTAGTACGATCATCGGGTCAGATATAAATATTAGTGGCGGGTCCTCTTAAAATTAGAAATATTTGTCAAAATTTAATATAATAAATATAACAAATATAATATTAATAAAAATAAAATATAAAATAAAATAAAAATTTTCGAACGTAAATTGTAGGTTAAGAGTTTAATACATAATCAAAAATTCTAATAATATATAATAATAAAAAAATCAATAGAATAATCGATATGCAAAAGAACATTATAAATTATTTTACAAAAACACATATATGCGTCGATAAATCACCATGACAATTTTTACCAAACCCAGCAGTCAAACTGTTCAAAAGAAATCCTAAATATTGTATAGTTAGAAGAAAAATAATGTATTTCTTTTGTATTTTATTTTTCTTTCTCGTAACGTTAACTAAATTACCCTTTGACCCTGTTTTTTGAAAACTGGGTTGTTGCTCGAGAAACGGGGGTTTAGCGGGTATTTAACGAAGACACCAACCAGTTTTTACACATCAACGAACAATCCTTCCCATCCTAGTAGCTGGGCCACGATGAATCGAGTTATCGTTTTAGTCCGAACCAAGTGTGGCTATTCGTCAGCCTCAATGCAATTGCATTCTCTCTCTCTCTCTCTCTCACTCTCTCTTCTTCTATATTTCTCTTTCTCGTTCGTTCACTTCTCGAAACGGCCAAAACGCTCGATTATAACGGACCACAGCCGACGTCGTTCCTGCCTCGTTGCCCTTCTGCCGTTCGACCCATACCACTCGGTTCCTGCCATTTGAAAGTCAAATACTCGCGTTTAGGTGCCTGGTTGCTGCTGCTGCTGGTTCTGTTGGTGGTACTGGTGTTGGTGTTGGTGTTGGTGTTGGTGTTGTGTTACGGCTGCTGCTGGTTTCAACTGTGAACCGAGAAAAATAGAAGGACAGAGCTTTCCATATCATTTTTTGTTTGGTTTTCTTTTGTTTTGTATTAGACTTGAAAAGTTTTTCTTTTGGGTCTTATGATTTCAAGATACTTGCCAACGTTCACGTTATGACATACGTTAGATATTATTTAAATGAGATAACGTTTGTATAAAACATTCTCTGATGTTTGTTTAAATTATAATTATGAGTTAAGTAGAATTAAAATCATGTTAATCTATTTTTTTTAAGTTAATGGGATAAAATATATTATATTGGAAATGAATGGTGTGATATTTTATATTTATTTTTATATATTGTTTATAAGAAGGTAATAATTATTATGAAATTTTAGATAATTAAAGTAAATTTTATTATTCGTTGTAATTCGTTTATATTTTAGTTTGAAACAATTAAACTTTTTCTATTGAATTCCTTGAAATTATTATCATCAATATTAGATTTTTTGTTTTATTGATATGATTCATTTTTTTTAATGGAATTATAAAGATAAATCTGTGAACGTGAGGAAAAATGATAGATAATTAAAGTAAGAAAATATCGAGAACAACTGAACCACGAGTCTGACTCGTGTTGTTTACGTTTGATACAATTAAATTATCACGAGTCTCACACGTTGTTATAAAATACAAAATACTGATCGATATAAACTCATCATTTTCATCGTTTGAAATTTTTCTATGTTTAGTTTCATTATTATCGTTAATACCATTTAATATAAATATCATTTCGTATAATTTGTGTAACTAAATTAAGCACACATTTCTGGGTTAAAATTACAATATAAATTATAAATCTAAAAACAAGTATGGTTGAAAAAAGGTTGCTTACTTATTGGATACTGATAAATAAATCGTTGTTGTGTTCGTATGAATGTTAAATAAAATATTGCTCAAAATCGATGCTTCGTTATACAAGTATAATAATATAAAACCGATACGTTGTATATAACATCGTCGAATAATCGTAATCAGTTTTTAATGAAAAAGTACCATGAGTTATCTTATCGGTTTTTCAAAATGTTGTTACTTATAATTTCTAATAATCTGTTTAAATTCAGATCGCATGTAAATCGATATCAATCCTATGAAAAAAACAAAAATAATAATAATAATATACACATAAATAGCGTTCTAATATTTACACATATATATGAGCTGTTTATTTTGAAAGTGGCCTAAGTCCATTTATACTTAAATTGAGATATTTAAGGTTTTGTGTTTGAACGCAATTAAAAATATACGTACAGAATACCAATGAGTTATGCTGCTTAAGTGTATCTAAAGGTGTTCAATTTACAGTTCTCATTAAAATAATGGCAATTATTAAGTGAATAATATGCGTTTTCTTACCAAGAATGGAGTTAGGCCACTTTCAAAATTAACAACCAGACTCGTTATAATATTTGAAGGAACCGAAGTCCATT
>NW_014569644.1:334304-335595 GCF_001313835.1 Polistes canadensis
ACAAACAGTAAATCATTATTAACGCTTTTGTTATATTGCGTTTATAATATGCTACTGAAGTAGCAGTAATTTAAGTGTAAGTGGAYTTAGGCCACTTTCAAAATAAACGTCTCAGTTATTCAACTAACTCTGAAAACTTATGTGTCCATAATTACCATATTTACTCGGAATATAAGTAATCTTAAATGCTGTATTGATAGATAATTTAAAGTTGTAGATGTAACCATACGTAATCGAAAATAATTGACAAATGGAGTTAGGCCACTTTCAAAATAAACGGCTCATATATATATAAAATTAATATTAAATTCATATATATAAAATCAAACAAAAATACCGTCTCTAACGTAAAAAAAATAATGTCACGTAAATTCATGGGGTTAGAGGGGAGGCTGATTTAAAGAAGAAAAAACTTTGTTTCGTATTTCATTTGCATCGTGATAATCTGTTCATTTTATATTTAATAAAACAAAACTATTATAAAAATATTGTTTAGGTGTTTTCATAAAGAAACTATCCTTCGAAAGTATATCTAATATCGTAGGTTCTATCGTTCGTCATTCTAAAAGCACACCACTTGTAGTATACTTCATCCGATTAACCGAAGCTTCTATAATGCGGACCGAAGCGTCTTGCCAAATTGCCTATGGCAGACTTAATTAAATCCGAATCACCTTGTCCCGCATTTCTCTGCGTCATCCTTCCTTTCTCTTTCTCTTACTCTCTCTCTCTCTCTCTCTCTATTTCTCTCTCATTCTATCTATCTATCTATCTATCTATCTATCTATCTATTGCTCTAACAGGCTTTCGTATAACGCGTCATACCGAAAGATTTCCCCTCACGAGAAGGGATGAGACCGTCTCGAGAGATTCTCGGCTATTTCAGATACTCTCTCTCATTCTCTCTCTTTCATTCTCTTTCACCCTTCATTGTAACGTGTCTTGTGTAAGCATTTCCTTCTTGGTAAATACCAATAATATACTTAAGTGCAATGAGAAATGCTATATGTAGATAAATATCTATTATGTGTGTTATTATTCATAAACAAATATTAATATTTATTCTAATGTTTAATTTAATAATTATTATCGTCATTGTGATAACGATCTATAAATAAATCTACAACTTTAGAATTGTACAAATGAATATTAATATTTATTCTAACCTCTATTCAATTATTATTATTATCATTGAGATTATTATAATTATAGAATAAATTAGACTATCGTCTAATTAGATAAATTATATTATTGGTATTTAAGTCAAATAAACATCTATTTCTCTACAAAT
>NW_014569644.1:336830-339500 GCF_001313835.1 Polistes canadensis
CTATAGAATAAATTAGATTATCGTCTAATTTGATAAATTATTGTTTCTATTAAAATTAAATAAATATATTCTTCCCTACAAACGAATATTAATATTTATTCTAACATCTCGATTCAATTATTGTGTTAGCAACTAAGTAATTGCGGATTATAAATATAAGAAGAAAAATTCCAAATTATTTTCTGATAAATATAACTTTATTCAATTAGATACTCTCCGTTTTTGTCGATGACCTTTTACCATAGTTTAGGAAGTGACACAATTAAACGTTTATAAAATTTCATATCTTTACTATCAAACAATCTAAATTAAATATAATTTGTCTATCGATAAGATCAGCAATCACTTAATTGCCAGACCAATACTATTATTATCTCATCATAACAATTATTATAACAATAGAATAAATTAAATTATTATCTAATTCGAGATAAATTATTATTAAAGGGTATTTAAATCAAATAAATATTTTTCCCCGTTTTATTCTTAAATCAAATTAAAATAAAATCTCATTCACTTCAAGATCGTTGCATCCTGGTAATAACAATAATAACAATAACAATAATAATAATAATAATAATTCGATGCAACGTAGCAGTTAACATAAAACTAAGAAAAAAAAAAAAAAATATATATATATCATGACGATATAGGTGTTACCCGTGTCATTTAACAAAGACGTATTTTACACTCGAGAATATGACGAGGCATCAGGTGCGAAAAAACATACCTATATCCTAAAATGCACACGCATCTAGATGCAACGACTAAGACCTAGCAACGTTTTCAGTGCATCCTTAGATGACAAAGAATAGGATAGGTGCCTGGGAGAAGGGTGGGAGTAGGGAGGGGGGAGTGAGTAGTTGTGTGGGTGGTCGAGAACACCATACAATCGCATATTATATCGTTTACGTCGTACAGTGTCGTATCTTCTACTAGATAATAACATCTTCTTCAACTAAAGTACGTAAGTCGTCTTTCTTCTCTTCCTCCCCCACCCCCCTCCCCCAACTCCACCCCTACAGTTTTCCTTTTTTCACCCTTAAAACTGACGATAGCGATATACACTATTACTATTATTATTACTATCACTACTACTACTACTACTATCATATCTATGCATCGTTTTAAAGAAAATATCCTCGAGAGGGTGATGGATCACTTATTCAAGGTTACGCGAGATTCATTCGCGAAATGGGAAATGATTATTTGTCCCATGGGGTGAACTAAGGTGTGCATGGTTTCTATTTTCTCCTTTTTTCTTTCTTCTTCATTTCTTTTTTTTTTTAAATGAACCAAGGAACGAAGAAAAAAAAGGTTTAAGTTACCTTGTTGCTTCCTTTAAAGAGGCATCAGAAGCAAACATGTGTGTGTGTGTGTGTGTGTGTTATGCTAGGAATAGAAAATAGGGAATAGAAAAGTATTGTAGGAGGAACGAAGGGGACAGAGGTGTACTAACTTTGTTCGTCTCCCCTCACCCTTCCACCTTCTACCGAAAACTCGTCAACTTTTTCACCTTTTCTTTCGCATTTTATTCAGCGTGCCATGAAATAATAAACTCCGTTCTTTCTATTTCCTTCTTTTTTTATTATTATTATTATTATTATTATTTCGTGTTTCTTTTTTTATATTTTTTTTCTTTGTTTTCTTTCCCATTACCCACCTATGGTTGCATAGGCGGCGGCATGTCCTACTTTCCTGATGATGTAGTATAATTTGTTTGTTTTTTTGTTTGTTTTCAACCAGATCTGCGAGATCCTTAACCCAGTGTTCCAAAAAAAAAAAATAAAATAAAAAAGAAAAAAGGAAGAAAGGGACTAAAATGGATTTAAGCGACGACGTTCAGGGAAACTCTTAATTGAAACAAATTTCGTTTAAGATTCAACGATGCAATTTGTTGGTCCTTTTTTTTTTTTAGTTTTCCTTTCATTTTCTTTTCTTTACAGAAAAAGAAAATATATATATATATATTTGATGATATAGATTTTTTAAATTTAAATCCATCTGAGTGGTGTCGAAATGAAGATTATTAGAAGGGTTTGCTATTGGTAAAACATTTGAAAGTTGTTAATGATATCGCTGAGCGTGCAGAGAAACTAATTGAAGAATACCATAGTATACTAAGCAAGGATCCAGAGCAACAACAATTTATAATTCAATTCTTATCAGAATACAAGTAATATCATGCTGATACTCGAAAATCTACAATAATGAAAAATATGAAAATTGATTGAAGCTAAGTATCCAAATGGTATCATATTTCATTCGTTCTTTTATTTTATCATCTTGAAAATTAAATAACTATATGTTTAATTTATTTAAAAATCACATATATTAATCACAATTCTACGGTTAATAACATTATATTTGCTTAGTTTGATCATAAATACAAATTTTACAAGAAATATTTAATATATCTTTAATATATAATTATTTACTTAATAATCATACTTAATGATATTAATAGTTACATAAAAATTAAACTTTAAGCTGAAATAACTTGTAAATTAATAGATTTAGCGAAAAATTATAAGAGACCTTTTTTGTAGAGCGTTAAATTCTCCATGAAAATATGTATGATTCATCATGATAGATCCATTTATTCCTGAATAATAAAATTCTAAATAACGAAGGAAATTTCTCTCATATTATTTCCATAAGAAACTTAGG
>NW_014569644.1:340065-342207 GCF_001313835.1 Polistes canadensis
CAAACCCCCCTCCCTGCCCCCACCCCAACCCCCGTTCGATAAAGAAATTCATTCAACAATTCTACAAAATATCATTCGCTTAATTTTAGGACAAAAAAAAAAAAAAATATTTATAATAATTTACCAACGAATGAGAAACTAAACAAAAAGTAAAATGAAAAAAAAAGAACAGATAACAAACAATTTCCAAACAAAAATCCAAATTATTTAACAAAAAAAAAAATATATTTCTAATAATTTACCAACGAATGAGAAACTAAAAAAAAAGTAAATTAAATTCTCGCGTTACTTTGGTTATGAGTCTATTAGAAAAAAAAAAAAAAAAGTAAAATGAAAAAAAAACAGATAACAAACAATTTCCAAAAAAAAAGTCCAAATTATTTAACAAAAAAAAATATATATTTCTAATAATTTACCAACGAATGAGGAACTAAAAAAAAAATAAATTAAATTCTCGCGTTACTTTGGTTATGAGTCTATTAGAAAAAAAAAAAAAAGTAAAATGAAAAAAAAAACAGATAACAAACAATTTCCAAAAAAAAAGTCCAAATTATTTAACAAAAAAAAATATATATTTCTAATAATTTACCAACGAAAGAGAAACTAAAAAAAAAAGTAAATTAAATTCTCGCGTTACTTTGGTTAGGAGTCCATTAGAAAGAAAAAAAAAAAAAGAAAAAAACCAAAACAAAACTGAAACCAACACTTTTCGGATGAACGACTCGAGGTTAGATTATAAAAGGGGGATGAGTGGGTGTGTGGGTGGTATATGTATCACGAAGTTTCTTCAAAACCCATAACGATACTACTAGTATTCAATGAGGGGTTCGGTTGGTTGAATTGGAACGGGGCAAAAGGGGTTTGAGAGGGATGTAAAAAATAAAAGGAAGGGATAGAATAAGGTCGACCGGGTCAGAGAACACAACCGACGACGCACTTTGCCGCCGAACGTGATTCGATTTAGCGCATTCCGATTTAAACTTTTTCTCGAAATGGTTCGCGAACGAATCCTCTCACACTTTCCCTCTCCCTCTCCCCCCCCTCTCTCTTTCTCTCTCTTTCTCATCTTTGGAGCTTCGAGTATCCGGAGACAACTTCGCTCGAGTAATTTCCGTTTGATTAAGGAACCCAAGTAGAATGGGGGAAAGGAACGCAAGACAGGACGAAGGACGAGCTGGAAAATAGGGGTAGGTGGTGGTGTAGGGATAGGTAGTGGTGTAGGGGTAGGACTAAAGGGTAAGGTGTTAGTTAGAAAGAGGAGACGACAAAAATCCAATATTCTGAAGTTGGACGTGCCCTCTCTTTCTTTCATTCTCTCACACTCTTTGTACACGTGGACAACGAAAATAAAAGGAAGACAGTAGGGTGGTGTTGGTGTTAGTAACAGGTTCGACAGACTGAAGTGAGAAAAATTTGTACCTAGAAGCTTTTTCTGTTTTTTTTTTTCTCAACATCCCAGCTTCAATTCAACCTCCTCCTCCACCTCCCACTCTCTCCTTTTCCTGCTCGTTCTTCTTCTTCTTCTTCATCTTCTTCTTCTTCTTCTTCCTGTTCCTCATTCCATAGTATTCGCACCAGTTCTAATTAAATTAAATCCGAACTTAATTTCATCCAACTTACGGCGAACGTTTAACGGCGCGGAAGAGATTTGTTGGCTCCTGACGGAAAAAGTACACTCGTACTTGATCGTTCTCGTCCTCGATCCCCCTGTCATCCCCACCCTACCCCTAAGCCCCGTGTCCCAAGCCCTTATAGTCGTATGAAAGAAAAAAGAACTTTTCCGAACGGGGAGGGTTATATAAATTCAAGTCACCGTCCCACTCGGAATGCGATAATCGATTTCCATCCGGATAATTCCTTTCTACACAGGTCAAACAGTTCTTCAGTTTACTTTAACTTTTTTCTTTTTTAACTTTACTTTACTTTACTTTTATTTTATTTTTTTTTCTTATCGTTTCATATCTATTTTATTGCTATTGTATATTTTTCTTTTAACATTATTACTTTTACTCTTCTTCTGTTTTTTTCTATTTAATTAGCATAATTTAGYGTTTCACGTTTAATTTTTATGCATTCATCTTTCATCTCAAAATTGTTGTTGTTGTTGTATTCTGTCAAATAATTATTTTGATTAAAATTCAA
>NW_014569644.1:343352-346472 GCF_001313835.1 Polistes canadensis
CTTCCGTCAAATAATTATTTCGATTAAAATTCAAGAAAATAAATGGTGATAAGTTATTTTCATTGTTCAAAGGTAGATTGAAATACAACGAAAAACTTTTGTTTTCAATACTCTACTATACTTCTTATATAAAATATATATATATATGGGTTTCTTTGCCTCGCCCCACCCATTTCTTTTCCATGTCCTTGATCACGTTTTATACTCATTTTTTTAAAACAACAACAATACGTATCGCGAATCGGTAAAGACGTTTCTTATCGGCATCTCACAATCGAGAAAATTGACCTGACGTTGCCAACGCATTCCTATCTTTTTCTACTATGAAAAACCATCGGATTCCGCGTTTATGACACACACTCACACACACTCACACGCACATATACCCCCATACACACTTTTTACACGCTGATGCACAAAACTCGTTCCGTTTATAGTCCACTATCTTCAAACTTTTTCATTCTCTTATTTTTCCAGCTTACTTTCATATTCTTCCGGTAAGAGATATTGAAAGGGAGGTGCAAGGAGGAGGAGGAGGAGGAGTAGGAGGAGGAAGAGGGGGGAAAAAAGGCAGGATAAAAGTTTTTACGTTTATTTTTCGTAAATTTTGTCGAAGAAATAAAGAACTTTGCTAGGATACATATATATATATATGTATATATACATTTATATATATATTTACAGTTACAGACACAACTGGTCCATTATTTATCTACCTGCATTCAAAGATATGCGTTTTGTATTGAAGCAAACGCGATACGTTGCCTAGGTGTATTCCACTTCGAATATCTTCGTAAAAGAAACTATTTATCTCTTTTCCTACCAGGTATTATCCTGCGTTGCAATAAAACGAAATCAAATATTTTTCGCGTGCATATACATATATATACATACATATATACGTATGTATGTATGTAAACGTTGTAACTGTAAATTGTCGATCGAATCGATTTTCGTATGGCACGTTAAAAATTTCAACAACAACTACGATGTTGAAAAGAAGAAGAAAAAAACACACACACAAAAAGAAAAACCAAACCCATTAAAATTCATCGTGACCTCGCATATATTCTTGGTTTTAGTTTCTTTGTATTTTTTTATTCGAACAAAATTCGCTACGGAATATATTAATTATCCATCACGTTTACGATAGAAATGAAATTAATATGAATAGTATTTGTTCTAGAACAATGTGTGAGACTCGTGGTAAGAAATTTGGATACGAGTCTGACTCGTGGTAAATCGTTTCAATGAAACATAAGCAAAGCGAGTCAGACTCGTGGTAATTCGTTCGGATTAAACATAATCAACATGAGTCAGATTCGTAATAAGAAATTTGGACACGAGTCTGACTCGTGGTAATTCGTTTGAATGAAACATAAGCTTTACGAGTCAGACTCGTAGTAAAAAATTTGGATACGAATGTGATTCATAGTAATTCGTTTGAATCAAAAATAAGCAACACGAGTCTGACTCGTGGTAATTAGTTTGAATCAAACATAAGCTTTACGAGTCAGACTCGTAGTAAAAAATTTGTGGATACGAATGTGACTCATAGTAATTCGTTTGAATCAAAAATAAGCAACACGAGTTTGACTCGTAGTAATTCGTTTGAATGAAACTATAAGTAACACGAGTCAGACTCGTGGTTGACAGTATTTCTCGATATTTTCTAACATTTGTTAATAATTACTTTTTTATTTATCGTTACCGTAACAATCGTAAATTAACAAAACAAAAGTTGATTAAATTCGAACGTTTCGTTGATAGAAATATTTCCTTAACGAAGGAATCCCTGAACGATAGCGCCTCAGTGAAAATTTTCTCGAAGTGTGAGAAAAGTTAGAGACGCAGAGAGCGAGAAAATACGATTACCTTTGGATAATACGATTATTCCGAGAGACCGTTCTATCGGAAAAGGTAGCTGTCTCTATTCATAAGAAAGAAAATTGATCTTATATGGGGAAGACTATTGTGGTACGGGAATGGAAGGGGTGTGGCAAGGGGTGGTGTGATGGGAATAGGATAAGAGATACTCGATATGGTTTCTTTCGGTTCACCCCTTCTTCTTCTTCTTCTTCTTCTTTTCACCCCAAATCCAGACAAGTCATACGACTATCTTTCTTTCCCTCCTCATTCCAGTTTTTTTTGTCTACTTTCCCCATTGTACTTTGCATTCGATCGTTGTATGCGTTAACTAAAAAAAGAAAAAAAGAAAAGGGGGAAGGATAAAAAGGGTGGTGTTTAGGGTAAAGGATATTTTTCAGATTATTTCGACAACACATGCATGCGTGTTACGATTATCGAATTGTTCGAAAAAGGTATGCAGAATTCGACGAGTTTAACTTTTTGATTTGGAAAGCTCTGTTGTACCGTAAGGACAGTAGATGGGGAGGTGGGGGTTGAAAAGAAGTAAAAGTGGGGTACTGGAGAGATCTCATCCCTCGAGTATGGTGGCGATTGCAATCACGTCGCACCGTAAAACGATCGGCAACGTTTCCAAGCTTCCTCTTCGGTAGGTACCGTCGTCGTCTGACTAAATTCCGACTCGTACTACTGGAATAGTAGGAATATGCCATGAAAGAGAAAGAGAAAGGTTAGAAGGAGTGAGAGAAAGGGAAGGGTGATGAAAAGGGTGGAAGAGGAAGAGGAAGAACAGGGAGAATGGTAGAAAGTCGAAGGAAAAGCGTAAATTCCAAGCCGAGCTTTAAAAGCATGTACCTACAATCGTTCCCGCCAAATCGTCCCTGAGATTGGCTATTTTATTCGGCCGCAGTAAAACGTATTGGCAGGTACGACCGATTTCATGCATCGAAAGTGGATGGGATCTCTCGTGCCCTCTCTCTCTCTCTCTCTCTCTCTCTCTCTCTCTCTCTCTCTCTCACTATTTCTAAGCTCGTTTCAACTTATCGACAGATGATTATTATTACAAGATCTAGGAACGAATATAAAAAAGATTGTCGTCCCCCATTTAAGATTACATTACCAAGAAATATAATATCATTCATGTATATATATGTAATTAATATGTTAATTATATATATATAATTATAATGATAAGTTTAATAATAATTACATAATTTTAATTTCCGTTTTGTTTCACCTATATATTATATTGTA
>NW_014569644.1:346902-349638 GCF_001313835.1 Polistes canadensis
TATTATAACATAATAAAGTCTTAATAAAATGAGGAAGAAGAAGAAGAAGAAGAAGAAGACTTAACTAGTAATATTATAATATAATCATATATATTATATATATACTCTAAGAATTTCTTTCTAATTAGTGATGGAATAAAGAGACGCGTTTAAATAAAATTCAAATAAATTTCTAAAATTATTATATTCCATAGTTTTCACATGAGAAATTTATATAATTGTAATCCTATCTCTAATATCACGATTTAAAATATCGGTTTTCCATTAACCACGAATAACGTTTTATATCAACCCCATGTCCTACTGATATTTCTATTTATTATTACAATCTCAAAACTTTGTTTTACATTTAATTAAATAGCTCTCCTATTAACGAGAAGTTCATTATTAAATTTCCATTAACATCATAAGGGATCTTATTTCCTTTGATGTATATTACACACCTTTGTTCACAAATAAATGATAAATGCCAACAATTCTATCGAGAAAAAATGAAAAAAATATTCCACGATATCGAATGACTTTTTCTCTCTCTCTCTCTCTCATTCTCATTCTCATTCTCATTCCTTCTTTCTCGGAAATTTTATACCTAATAATAAATTCAAAGCGAGCACGTGCTTTGGATTATACGAATCGATCACGATCTCATCCACCCCACTCCCATTGGTAATCCTTACCGATTCCATTCCAACCACGCGTACTACCACCACCCCCTCATCCCCAACCCACCCCTACTCCACTTAAGGCCCAAATTTTTCTCTTTTTCTTCCCATCCGTTAGCGTTTGTTTATTCTGCCCCTTCCCGTGTTATTTTTCTTCATCTGTTTTTTTTTTTTCGGTTTTGTTCTGTTTTATTTAGGTTTTAGTTCTTATTTATTTTGTCTTTTCTCATCCGTCCAAACCAATACGAAGGAGTTGAATTAGCTGGGTGGTAGCTGGCGTGTCTTTCTGATTTCGGTTGAATTATTAAAAGTCCGCAGTGGGATTCCCAAGTAGTCGTGCCGAGAAATAAAGAGAAAAGGTTGGAAAAAGATAGGATGATTGCAATCACGTCGGCTCGTAAAGTGATCGCCAACGCATTTCGTGCGCCACACTGAATCTTGATTCGTTTCGCATCCGGAGTTTCTTTCTTTCTTTTCTTTCTCTCTCTCTCTCTCTCTCTTATTCTTTCTTTCTCTTTCTGTTTCTCTCACGACGTAGTGGATTACTAAATCGTGCCGGGGCACTTTGAAATTCATTGTTTTGCGCGGTTTATACTCCAACAATGCTCGGAGAAAAGGAAACGTGGAAAATAGAAAATTCGTTTTCCATCCGTTATTTTATTTTTCCTTTCTCGATTTTCTACTTCTTTTTCTTCGTAGTTACATTCAATGTGTACGTATGGTATGTATGTATGTATATATGCATGTGTATGCATGTATATTTATGTGTAATATGTGTGTGTGTGTATGTAACAGGGACAGAAAGAAATAGCGAAGAAGAAATACTTAGCATTTTAACCTCGAACCAAATTGTTTCGGTATTCCTAAATAGATATTTCCTAAACTATTTTTTTTTTCCACCTTTACCTATTTTCTTTCTCCTATTTTGTGCTTATACGGGACAAAATGTGATCTCAATTGATAATAACAATGATATTATTATAAATTAAAAATAAATCAAACAAATTGATATATTTATATGGAAAGACTAATTTTTAATTTGTATCTCGTATTGTCAGAAATAAAAATGGTTGTTCTCTCTCTCTAACTCGTATTTCCATTTCTTTCTTTCTTTTCTTTTCTTTTTTTCCATCAGTCGGTGAATCAAAATCTACTTAAAATTTAAGTTTAAAGCGTATCGCTTTTGACTTACCGAATTTCACCCCGTTCGCGAAGCTAAACTCACGGGGGCTTGAAAAACAGGTCAAACTTCTACCCCTCGTTGAAAAGTTTCGACGGCCGGAATAGCGAACAAGTCCATGTGCGATAGAGAGAGAGAGAGAAAGAGAGAGAGAGAGAGGGAGAGAAAGAGAGAACAGTATATCCATCCAAAAAGTTGGACAAAGTTCTTCGCGAGCGGTTTCCTTACAAGATTTCTTGATTTCAGTGAGAAACTTCTTAGTATGGTGTGCTTTTTTTTTTCGAGGGAAAACGAGTTGCCGATCTACGAAGACGAGAAAATCGAATGTCGCCTACGACTCGGCACTTAAATCTTTGCCCCCGTCCACCCCCCAACCCCTCATCCTCTTATTTTTATCACTTTCTGTCTCGAAGAAAACGAATCGATAAAGGTTTCGACTGATTAGTCATTTTCTACAATGATTTAATACACCCACACACAATTTGTGTAACTTGAAATTATATATAATATTAATTAGAATTAATATATTATTTAGTTTGGTTCAGACACTGATTAGTTATTAATTATTTTTTGCATAGCCTTAATACAATTAGTGTTTACCCTAAAAATATAATATTAACTAGAATTTATATATTATTAATTAGTTCAGACACTGATTAGTCATTTTCTAAAGACAAAGTCTTATACTATTTGTTCAACTTGAAAATATATAATGTTTATTGAAATGATTATATTATTAGTTGGTTCAGACTGATTAGTTATTAGTCATTTTCTACATAGCTTTAATACAATTAGTGTTTAACCTAAGAATATAATATTAACTAGAATTTATATATTATTAATTAGTTCAGACACTGCTTAGTCATTTTCTAAAGACAAAGTCTTATACTATTT
>NW_014569644.1:350773-355621 GCF_001313835.1 Polistes canadensis
TTCACACACTGATTAGTGATTAGTCATTTTCTACAAAGCTTTAATACACATTTAGTTTAACCCCAAAAAATATAATATTAATTAGAATTAATATATTATTAATTAGTTTAGATTGATTAATCATTTTCTACAAAGCTTTAATACAATTAGTGTTTAATTCCTAAAAATATAATATTAATTAGAATTAATACATTATTAATTGCTTCAGACACTGATTAGTGATTAGTCATTTTCTACAAAGCCTTAATACAATGTGTTCAACCTAAAAATATAATATTAATTAAAATCAAATAATCATCCCCCCCAAAGATTTAATTTCTATCTAATATTTTTGTTGTTTATATACATATATATAGTATGTGTTAAAAACTTTTTGTAAACAGAAAATGATCAACGAGGATAGTTACGTGTTACTTTGATAAACAAAAAAAAAACCAAAAAAAATATGAACAAACCCGATTTTTCACCCGACACTTAATTTAAGAGTTAGGGAGCTTTTTTGTTATACCTTTGGCTTGTAATGTATATACCCATACTATATATCTATCTATATATACATGTATACATATATATATGTATCAAGGAAGAACAGCAGCAGCAGCAGAAGCAGCAGCAAGCAAGCTCCTTCATTCTAGTTTCACTCGTGTTGGCAAAATATGCAAATCTCTCGGACGATTTTGATTAACTCACGAGCTCGTGCACGGAATATACTATCATGTTATAGCTGCTCTTTCCGCGATACCAGCCGCTTTCTCCATTGGTTGAGTTCTCTAGTACTACAACCTATCCCCATCGACCGATCGAACTTTAACCTTTTCCTCTTTTAGGATGCTACGTACAATCCAACTCTATATTAGATATACGAGGTATCGCAAATAATGTGTTTGCTCAACTTCATCTTCATTTTCTTCCTTTTTTTCTCTCTTTTCTTTTCTTTTCGATACACTGTTGTATAAAAAAAAAAAACACGAGAAAAAAAGAAGAAGAAGAAAAAACACACACACACATATATATAAATATACACACGTATAAATGTAAACCAAGCGTAAAATAATTTTAAACAAAATAATATCTCGGTAAAATCCCCGTAGTTTTCTTTATCGGATAACTCGTGAGATTATTTGACCCTTATCCTTTTTCCACGATCTCTTTTTCTTCCCTTTTAGCTATCTATTTATCTATCCTATCCTATCTATCCTATCTATCCATCTCTCTCTTACTCTCTCTCTTTTTCTCTAGTTCCCTCGTTCTATCATCGAGGGGTTGGTTCACTTGCACTGTAAACATTTGCACAACTTTCGCTTCACTTCACATTTGCTCTCCCTACCCCGTCGGTGTGATGGAGGTTGGTCGGGCGGGGGTGTATGATGGTGTGGGGAGTGACGGGGGGGGTAGGAGGGGGGGATACCGGTGGTAGTTCGTCTACCACAGTAAACTACGTAATTGTTTACTCTGCACTTAGGAAGAATTTACACTAGCACATTGGGGCCCCTTTAGCATCCATCCCTCCGTGGCTGCTTTAGGTTGGTTCGGTGCTTACCATATCCTCGGTAGCCCCCCCAAACCCCCCGTCACCCATCCCCCTTTTCACGGAGGAACTTCCGTTTAGACAATTTTCAACGATTAAACGACGATTACCTTAATCGATTAGAAATATCAGCTGTTATTTATACTGGACGGTGGGTCAGGGAACAGTGAAAGGGGTGGGGAGGATTAGAAGGGAAAGAAAAGAAAAGAGAAAAATGGGAAGGAAATAAAAAAAGGGGGAATCGAAGAAGAAGAAGGGAGAGAGAGAGAGAGAAATAAAAAAGAATTGAAGTCAAACGAGAAGGCACGCACGTTCTTGGCATTCTAGTGCTCGTAGGGAATCGATCATTCCGACCTATTTTCCCTTCTACCCCACCCCACCCACCCCAAAAGCACCCCACCATCTTACGTCCCCCTGACTCCCCCAGTTTCCTTTCTCGAAGTTCCTTTCCCGGCTTGTCGTCGTCTTTTCCGTGCGTTCCTCGCGATCCAATTCGTATCGACTTATTTTTTATTTTCTTTTCTACCAATATACACTCCCCCCCTTCACACCCCCGATAGGTTTTATTCGTCCTTGATGCAATTGCAATTCCATTACTCTAAAGGTAAAATAATTTGTTGGACGATTAATCGTTGCAATGTTTTCTAACAAATGAAAAATGTAGAAAAGTATTAATGAATTTGACGAAAAAAGAAGATTTTTTTTTTTTTTTTTTTTGACACATTGTCGAGAAATAATTATATATGTTATTTATGTTAAAAACATGTAAACCTAACCGTCGCGAACAGAACTCAAGAACTTTGCTTGGATGCCATGAGAATGAAATTTACTCGCAAATGTATGGTTGCTTGCTACTATATGGCAGACAGTTAAGGAATATAGAAGAGATAAAGATAGATAGAGGAATAGGGGTGGGGGAGAAAGAGAGAGGGCAAATAGACCAGGAAACATATAGAATATATACCAACTGTACGAATTGGAACAGTTAAATTATACTTGTGTGATTCATTAGTGTTTCGGTCTATGAAACAATAAGTGAATTACCAGGTTATATATGTACCACGTGTGAGATTCGGTTATAGTATTGTTCAACTAACTCGTGCTCACACCTAGACCAAGCTTTATCTTCCTATTTCCTTTTACATGATAACCCACATATACACATATTCTCAAGTAATACACATCGAAGAAAATTGTATCGGTTTATTTGTAATCAGACGAGAGAGTTTTAGTTTATTTTTAAGAATATGAATTATTTCGTAGGCGTTTGAATGAATCGGATAAGGTAATCGTATTAACGATTCAAAATGTTTTGCTTTTTTTTTTTCCAAATGAGAGAATTGTTGTAAAAATTGTTTGAAAATAATATTTCAAATGAATGTGGTCGGGTAATTGCGTGAATTATTAATCACCATGAATAAGATAAACGTGAACGCGTTCAATTTTTACGTACACGCATGCTTGATACGTGACGAACAAGGCACGGATTTAAATTCCCGTACGTCTCGTCCAATCGAGTTCAATCGGATTGATAATAATTCCGTGGAAGCAACATTATTGGCCACAATCCGTCGATGACTTCGAAATCGCATATCGTACAATTGGAACCAAATTCTGCATTTAAGAGGAATCGGACAGCACGGTGTACGCCGTCATCGGTATTGGTTATGGTGCTAGTGATGGTGATGCTGATGGTGATGGTGATGGTGCTTGGTACTGGTCCTGCTATATAACGAGCGTATTCAAAGCATTCAGAGATTATCGTTTCGCTTCTGTGCGAGCCAATTCTCATGGCATCACTCATTATACTTAGAAATGTTCTATTCTAGTTTAACCAATTTTCAATAGAAACACAAAAAAGAATTTCGAATTAATGGATTCGTTATATATATATATTTATTTCTTAGAAGATCAATGAGTTAACACGATAAACGTTTGACACCTTAAACACGAGTCAGACTCGTCGTTAACAAAAACAATAAGCACAAGTGAGACTCGTGATACTTTGTTCGAACCGAACGTAACGAAACGAGTCAGACTCGTGATTCGGTTAATTCTCGATACTTTCTTATATTAATCCCTTAATTTATGATTTACGTCCAAAGATTTTTATTTTATTTTTATTTATTATATTTATTACATTAAATTTGTATAAATATTTATAATTTTAAGAGGACCCACCGCTAATATTTATATCTGACCCGATCATCTTACCCGGGCTATGCCCGTAGTTGTAAGTTAAGGGGTTAATCACGTGTAAATCTTCATTACATTCAAAAATTTAAATTATAATTCCCTAAAAGAAAGAATTATACAACCCTTATAACAATTATCATCAGTAGAAATAAAATCTAATATTGATGATAGTAATTTTGTATTTACCGTGGCCCCAAGAAAAAAAAAAAATCAGGAATTAAAACAATAGGTTAATAAAAGCTAAGAACATTAAGAAAAGGAGTAAGTTTCTCCCTCTTATCACAGATTTTGTTCTATTTTTACTTTTAGAAATCGTGCAGATGCGTACAATCGTCTCCATGCCCTTCACGTGCTGCGGAGTCCAGCATGGAAAAAAAAAAAGAAAGAAAGAAAGAAAGAAAGGAAACGGTTCGTGAGTTGGAATGCTGATGCTTCGATTGGCTGTTCATCGAATTCGTATTCCTACTGGTTCTCTCTTTCTCTCTTTCGGTCTCTCTTTCCCGTTTTTTTTTTTTTGTTTTCTTCTCTTCCGGTTTTCTCCTAGGAGACTACTCGATTTCTCCTTTCCCTCGTGTGTCCTTCCCAGTAATTATTGGCCGGAGAAAGGCTGTAATTAGGGATGAACCTGAGCTGCATCTCAGCCTATATACTACTACTACTACTACCCCCTATACCCCCCACCCCTTTTCTCCAAATCCCAATACGAATTTATCTAATTTAACAGAGTTTTAGATAGAAGAGCTTACAGTATCTCAGTTTCACATACTTTTGTGGTATACACTTTATGTATATATATACTGGAATCGATAAAACGAGGCTACCCTTTCGTGTATTTCCAGTTTACTAATTTGCTCTACCTACGTAGATCGTTGGCGTAAAGCAAATAAGGTTTAGAGGTAGGAGAAAATTTACATTGCCATTACGACGTCGTATGCGGTGTTTGGAAACACGTTCGGTGCACTAGCGAAGAATGATAGTCTCGTTTGGATCGGCCGAGTGACCTGAACGACGATAAACAGATCTTCGTGGAAAACGTGATTACCTTGAGTTCGGTGCTAATGTTGTTGTTGTTGTTCTTGTTCTTGTTCTTGTTTCGTTTTCTACGAAATTAGAAATAAAAAACA
>NW_014569644.1:356441-358071 GCF_001313835.1 Polistes canadensis
TTCTTGTTCTTGTTTCGTTTTCTACGAAATTAGAAATAAAAAACAGGGGAGGGGCGGGAAAGGGGATTCTAATTTCTATCCGAGTATATTATTTTTTTTTTCTTTTTGTTTTTCTAATTTATTGCAATAAAGAATTCGTCCAATCGGTATTCCTAACAGTTCGGTTCTAATGTTGTTCTTGTTTCGTTTTCTACAAAATTAGAAATAAAAAACAAGAAAGGGTTTTGATTTATACCCGCGTATATTCTTTTGTTTTCTTTTTCTTTTTATTGTTGTAACTTATTGCAATAAAAAATTCGTCCAATCGATATTCCTAAGAGTTCGGTACTAATGTTGTTGTTGTTGTTGTTGTTCTTGTTCTTGTTCTTGTTTCGTTTTCTACGATATTAGAAATAAAAAAAGGGAGGGGGCGGGAAAGGGATTCTAATTTCTACCCGAGTATATTATTATATTTTTCTTTTCTTTTTTTTTTGTAATTTATTACAATAAAAATATTGTCCAATCGAAATTCTTAAGAATTTGGTACTAATGTTGTTCTCTTATTCTTGTTCTTGTTTCGTTTTCTACGAAATTAGAAATAAAAAACAGGGGAGGGTTCCAATTTCTATCCGTGTATATTTTTTTGTTTTCTTTTTCTTTTGTTTTTTTATAACTTATTGCAATAAGAAATTTATCCAATCGATATTTGCAAGAGAGTAGGTAATATTAATCATTTATTTAAGTTTGATTAATTATCACACCACACCGTATTTAATATTCAACGTAAGTGCTAATGTTTTAGCTATTCAAATTAGTCTACTAATTAGCACGTGTCGAATATATCTTTTTAACGGTAAAGTCCGGACCAACGTTGCCTACGATGGGAAGGAGGAAACCATTTTCAAAGTCTTGGCAAAGATAAAATAAGAAAAAAAAAATGAAAAATGAAAATTAACGAGATTTCAAAACTCCTAACGATGGAAACTCTCTCTCTCTCTCTCTCTCTCTCTCTCTCTCTCTCTTTCTCTCTGTCTTTGTCTCTTTTTCTGTCTTCGACGAATCGAGAGTTCCCGAAAATTATACGGCTCTGCCTTTTGTTTCGGTTCTTACATAAATTAGGGATAATCTTCTTAAGTTTTCCCGCGTATACTTTAAACTTCTACTTTCGATCATCGTCGTCATAGAAACCGAGTAGAGCTTTCAACTTTCTATTCGAGGATAATTCGAGTCTTGCGTTCACCCAACTGTCACTTTATTAACGAACATTTTTTTAATCAGTTTTTTTTTTACTTTCTTTTTTATGGATTTAAATTCAAAATTTACTCAAATGAATTGTCATTGGAATGATAAATCAATTTTTTTTATTGCATTATTTTTCAAATATTATATATCACACGTTTTAAAAACTAAAACTATTTTTAATCATTTCTTTCTACTGTTCATCATGTAATTTATCTGTTAACGTTAAGATGCAGAAATCAATTATTATGCAGATCAATCAGGTAATGTGCATATTAACGATATTAATGATTTTCAAACTTTAATTGTAATACATTCCTAAATTTTTTAAAAATCAAAATCTCTGAATATTAATTCTCATAAATATATATAATAAATAAATTAATTCTAATAAATATATAATTCATATCTA
>NW_014569644.1:358772-368570 GCF_001313835.1 Polistes canadensis
AATTAATTCTAACAAATATATATAATAAATAAACTAATTCTAATAAATATATATATATTAAATAAATTAATTCTTATAAATATATATACAATAAATAAATTAATTCTAATAAATAAATAATTCATATCTATTATTATCTATTTGTAAAACGTAAAATAAATTCAACAACAATATTTTAATAAATATAATCAAAATAATAAAACGAGAGAGACTTAACACATCGAATAGATTTTTCCCTGAGAAACGAGTCAGACGACCCTCGATCTTTGAAATTCTCGCGAATGGCCTTACATTAGGCACCCCTGTCCCCCCTCTTTGTCGATGTCTCGAACTTATGGTTAACATCGATAAAGGAAAATAGGGAAGAGTAGTGAAGGAACGATACGAGAACGAACGTAAAGTCGATAATATAAATGACATCTAGATGTTGTCACTGAGTTACTATTCCCCTCACAGTCATGACATCAGAGATATATATTATAATATAAAATACTATTAAGAGTGGAAAAGAGGGATGGGTAGTGGGAAAGGGACGGGAAGGGAAAGGGGGTGGGGGATGAAATCTTTCCTCGATATCGTCGTGAATGAAATCTTACGAGTACTTTCGATCAAACAAATACAACAACAACAACAACAACAAAAATATTTTCTTAAGATCAATATTTACATGATAAATAAAAACTAGAGCTTTCGAATTATTAACATTATTGATGTTTCAATTTACGATGAATTTTTACTATTATGGAGTCGTTTGTATTGACGCAATGCAGCATTAGATGAGCTTGCATAATTTTGAGTGACACATCGTTGTACTTCATTCAAATCGTTAATTCTAAAAATACAAACTTATTTTTATAACCTTCAAACTACAAACTGGGGTATATATTTACCCCAAGGGTTTTCTAATCCTAAAAATTGTTTTGATAGCAATAATCAGACTTTGAAGTATATGAATTTTATTGTTTTTTTTTTCATGTCAAAGAGAATTGTGAAGAGCAAATTCAATTTTACTTAAGTTTAAAACCTTAACCTACAACTACGGGCATAGCCCGTAGTACGATGATAGGCTTAGATATAAATATTAACGGCGGGTCTTCTTAAGATTATAAATATTTGTAAAAATTTAATATAATAAATAAAAATATAAAATAAAATAAAATACAAATTTTCGAACGTAAATCGTAGGTTTGGAGATTAATCGATGAAAAATCGATTTAAATAAATTAAAGTACTGAAAAATGATCAAATCTTCATTTAATTTAAGTTAACCTGAGGTATATAGATATCTACCCCACTTAGTAGTCCTAAGGTTAAGAACAAAAAAATTATATTTAGTTATATGTATTCATTTATAATAATCAAGATAACCATAAGAACTTCAGTACGTTACTTCTCATCTCATGTAAAATATATTTACGTTACTTTACTTACCCCTTCGTGCCATGTAAAGTTTTTTTTCTTTCTATGTTTTTAACGAATAACAGAAATATTAAGATGCTAATATTAGATGTTATCACTCTGTATATTAAAAAAGATATGAGTAATTATTAGAAACCTTAGCAAAGTAAATTATTATTTACATGGGAAATTAAATAGGGGAATTAAATTATTATTAATGGTATCGATCCCGTCATTTTTAGTCAAACGTTCATTGCATTCATGCAACGACGAGTTAAAGGCTTTTACCCTATTCTCAATAAATATCGATAAACTCATACATAAACGTCTCGCATATACACACACACACACACACACATTCAGAAAGATATCCTGGTTGTCATGTAAATATTGGAGTGTCGCGTCAAAATTAGCTTGCGCCGAATCGACGTTAACGGGAAATCTAATTCGCAAAAGGATCGGTCTGTTTCGTTTCCAATTTCGCAACTCGTCGGTTTATATTCTTTCTTTTCTTTCTTTTTTCTTGTTTTTTTTTTCTAACAAACCCCGAGTACAGGGGCAAACGCATTTGTCGCCCGATGCAAGAAGCCTACGGAAAATATCGCGAATATCGTGGTAAAAGCAATAATTTCAAACGAATTTTATTGGATATACCATTGGGAAAGGGTGGTGGTAGAAGGGGTGGGGGTGGGGGGTTGTAGACGATCAAACGTTTGATCGCGAAAAAAATCATCCGACTCGGAACAATAAGCTGTCGATCGTTTCTATCTCTCTCTCTCTCTCTCTCTCTCTCTTTTATCCTTTTTTTGTTTTTTTTTAATTCGAATATAGGAAAACACGTCTAAGTATCTCAGAACGTGAAACGCGAGATAGAATGAGAAAGAAACGAATCATTTGTTGTTTCGTCAGTTTCACACTACAATTATTATCGGGATTGAAACATTCGTCACCAGATATTAACGGAAAAATTAAACATTGATGATGAATTTACATTACCTGTACCACAACACCAATCTTCGGGAACAAATTCAGGGAGAACATTTATTTCTTTGTTCGAAAGCATCGTAACGACATCCAATTAAGCGTTATACCAAGCGTAATACAATGAATGCACTCACCCTGATATATATATATGTGTGTATACGTGTACGTGGGATTGATTATTTAAAAAAAACACATATATATATGCAAAAAAAAGATAGTAGGGGGGTAGGGTAGGAAAATGAAGTAAAAGTTGGAGAATGAAAACGAAACGTGGATTAATATACTATATATATATAAAATATAAAACACATATGTAGCATTCCCTACCACCTATCACAGTGTATGTTAAAAACACACAGACATGTTGCTAACGATCTCGTTAGTTTTGTACGTTGTGTATATCATTTGATCGAAGAAATGCAGAAACACGATGACGACGACGACGACGACGATACGACGAATTCGCGTTGTGAACGTGACGTAACGTAAAAAAAATCGTCACCGGTCGCGTGTTAATTAACACGGGGGAATGGGTAGGGTAGAGGGGGGGGGAAACGGGGGTTACTTTTTTGTTTTAATTCCAAATCTATACGTTGCTTCGATTTATTATACATATACGCACAGATGATTCGTTCGAATGATTTGGAAAACAAAAAAATATAGTTCGTGTGTGTGTGTGTGTGTGTAAGAGAGAGAGAGAGAGAGAAGGAACGTATTTTGCGATATAAGTTATTCGTTCATAAAAGAAAAAAAAATCAGTTTACGCAACGTTTTATCTAGTAAAAATAAAAAAAAAAATAAAAGAAAAAAACACATTGGAAAAATAAGGTTACGGATGACCGGTATAGGTACACTTTGAAATTCATCGTATTCGTTTTATCGTCCGTAAAATCGCATTTAATGACATTCTATTCGTAGACGTTTAATTAAAAAAGACTACACACACACACACACACACACACAACCGACGAGTATACTGGGACCGGGTGTCACGGAAAAAATACTCGCGAAATAAATTACGACTCGATGAGGAGGGGATTTTTATTTTTTTTTTCATTATTATTATTGTTATTATTATTATTCAGTATGTCTGTCGTTTCGCGTTAAACGCGAATAATCGTAAAATTGTGTGAATATGTATATATATATATATATATGGGGATATATATTAATACGTTTATGAGGAAAAATATTTGACGTATCTTTGAAATCCGTTTTTCTCTTCTGTATCACAGTTTAACAATTCTCTTCGTATCATTGGACGTGTCGAGAAGCGCGGTCTAATCATGCTCGACACGAATGATCTATCGGTTGCCTTGGTTCATTGGAAATTATGATACCACCGATACGAATACCACCACCACCATCACCACTACCACCATTACTAACACCACCACCACCACCAATACAATTCGCATCCGTCATATCCCCTTTTATCATTCACGTTCGCGAATAATGTTGAATCAACGCTCCTGAATAAAGATTTATAAATTGAACGAACAATTTGATGTGGAAGAAAAATTGTACAAATTGTCTGACGAAATAATACAACTAGCTTTTGTCAACTATATTTTCATTTTTTCTTTATAATATTAAATAAATATATTAATATAAAAAAATACGATAAAAGAGTTTTTATACGTATATTTGTAACACTTAATGTTGATATAATAAATAATATTACTATTAATATTATTATTATTATATATAACATATATATGTTTTATTTTGTTAGTTGTAAAATTTCAGAAAGATCTTATCATCAAGATTAATGTTCATTTCGTTGGTTATTTGTTGTTCCAGGCGATGAAGATGAGCAAAGTGGGCAATCAGACGAATTCGCAGGACCCACAGGCAGTGAATTCCCGGGTGTTTGTCGGCAATCTAAACACGTTTCAGTGCAGTAAGACCGATGTGGAGCGAATGTTTCAACGTTATGGCCGTCTAGCCGGTAGGTTTGCTATTTCTCTCTCTCTCTCTTCCTGTTAAAATCACATAAATGATAACCGATGTATCTAAAAGTACACGTGTCTCTCTCTCTCTCTCTCTCTCTCTTTCTTTCTCTCTTTTTCTGCTGTGGATGTCATCTCAAACATTTCTCATTTGTCAAATTTTCAATCGAATTAGAAATAAATTTCTAAGCTTGATAATTATTTAATCAGTTAAGTATGTTTGACGACTATATCCGTCATGAAAGAATGGCAGAATTTTGTGTTTTTTCACGGCTATATCCGTCATGCGTAAAATTTTGATACAATTTGATATTTAAATTGTAATTCTGACGAAAACTAAATTATATTAGTAAATTTTAATATGTTTAGAATGTTTAGGGGGTCAGGACGAAATGAAATAAACAAATGAAACATTATAGATAATTTGAGTTGGACACTAGATCTTTGATTATCCCGATTTTAATCTTGACTTAACATAACCAAAAAAACAAAGTATATTAGATTCTCCATTTGCGATGATGTCCTGGATGTCTAATCAAAGAAGACAAAAACAAAAAATTTTGTTTGTTTGTTTGTTTGTTAAATATTTGATTTTTTTTTTTAAGTTTTTCGTTAATTATGTGTAAATATAGCTTTACGTTGATCCATTGTTTAAATATTACTTATAAATTCATTCATTTTCTAAAATAAAGTCGTCTTTTTGACCGAATATTTCAACAGCTCCACTTATTCTGTGTTTGACGATTATATCCGTCATCGCTTGATTATCGCGACACTTGCAAAATGATCGACACAGTTAACTGGTTAAATAATTATTTTACAATATATTTCTCACATTCGTACAATTATTGATTAATTTAGTGTCTTCACACAATCATTACAACTACTCGTTAATTTCTTATTGCTTTAACCATAATAAATAAACAAATTGAAATGACAATAAATTTAAGAAAATATCGAGAAGACAATTGGACAACACGAGTCTGACTCGTGTTGTTCATATTTTGTCGAAACGAATTACCACGAGTCTGACACGTTTTGTTCATATTTTGTCCCAATGAATTACCACGAGTCTGACTCGTGTTATCAACGTTTCGTTGTTCGAAACGAATTACCACGAGTCTGGCACGTTGTTCTAAAACAAAAAATTACTAATCATTTCGTCGTTTTACTCGAACGTAAGTGAATAAAATCTGACGAAATCGTCAATCGTTCATCGGGGACATTAAGGGAATAACAATGAGAAACGGAACACAAAAGTTACAAATGGTTCGAAATTGATAGGATTCGAGAGTACGGATTCGAGAAGAAAATAGACGAAAAAGAAAACAAACAAACAAAAAAAAAAAATTACCGAAGAAGAAGAGTTCCCGGACTATTATCCGTCGTGAAAACAGAGAAAGAGAAAGGGCTGGGAAATGGGAAGGAAAGGGGGTGGAGAGGAAGGAAGAAAAGCTCCGGTTACAACTACGTGGAAAATAGAGAATTGGAAATAGGATTTGTTCGGATCCGCTTCGTTGTCGGTAACCCAATTTGTAGGAGCTCGATGGAGCTCCTTGACCTTCGATATCCTGATTGATTATCCCTCCAGTTTCAGGACAGCGATTACCGCTGACTCGTTTCACGTACCACCAACCGCTGCTATCTATGGCTTTGGTGTACCTTTGGTAAAAGAGTGGTGGTGGTACGTACGTACGTACGTACGTACGTACGGGTTTGTCCCGTTAAAGGAAGATAAATTAAATCTTCCATCGAGCCTCTTTCTAACTAGACGTTCGATCAATGTAATTATCGATTAGATAAAAATCTAATCGATAAATCTTACATTTATCTATTTCAATCACATCAAATTACTAATTTTTACAATCACCATTTAACTATTATTAAACATAATAAACCATTATACATGGGAAAACTATTAAATCATTTAAAAAACAAACCTATTATATTAATTTTATCAAAATTTTCTAAAGAAACGTGAAAATCTGTTTTTGGTTTTTTTTTATTGTACTTACAAGGAGACTTTATGGTTGTGACCTCACTGATTTTAACGAGCTTTGGTATATTAATAGTATAACTTTAGAGTTTTAACGTGGTAAAGTATTTTATCAAAATGCTTTTAAGGTTTTGAATTTTTTGTATACATGTTTATATTATCTTAAATGCAACTGTTTATTAAGTGGCGCGCTAGCGTAAGTAGTAGCGTACTCGCTTCTCGTTTTGCTAGTTAGTGGTTCGATTATTCATCGGGGGAAGTTTTTTCTATTTGTTTTCAAATTGTTTTTTCATAATTCCTAATTTTTAAATATATATAGGAAAGAGAAAATTATTTATTACAAAAAAATTAGAAATAATATATTTTTTAATATCTTGCGTAAATAATGAAGAAAAATCGATTACTTGAATTACAGTTAACATTTTATTTTTTAACAGTTATATGAAAATAGATAAATCTTTAATATACTAACAAATAACAATTTTATATATTCTAATCATTAACTATTTCATGTGTAATATACTTGTTAACTGTAAATGTTAACTGTAATTAAAGGATTAAATTTTCCTCTATTATTTGCGCAAGATGTTAACAAATTTATTATTTCTAATTTTTTTGTAATAAATAATTTTCTTTTTCCTGTATATATTTAAAAATTAAGAATTATGAAAAAACAATTTAAAAACAAATAATAAAAGGTTATTAATAAAAACCTCCTCTCCCCAAAGAAGAATCGAACCCACTATAAACTAACTAGCAGCACGAGAAGCGAGTACGCTACTACTTACGCTAGCAAGCCATTTAATAAACAATTGCATTTAAGATAATATAAACATATATACAAAAAAATTCAAAACTTTAAAAGCATTGTTCTCAAAATTAGCTTCACATTTTGATAAAATACTTTACCACATTAACACTCTAAAGGTATACTACTAATATACAAAAGCTCGTTAAAATCCGTGAGGACACAACCGTAAGGTCTCCTTGTTAGTATAGGTACTCGCGTTATACGTCAGAAAAAAGTCAAGTCCGGTTTCTAGTTTCGATACTTTCGAAAGGCTTTCTTTATCTACTTTTCCTTCTCTCTCTCTCTCTCTCTCTCTCTCTCTCTCTTTCTCTCTCTCTCTCTTTCTCTCTGAAGGGGTTCCTTGAAAAGTCAAATCTCAAGAGAATGAAAGAGAAAGATAGAGAAACTGGTAGTGAGTTGTGAGATCAACGGGAAATACTATGACGACGGGAATGGCTGGGAGTTGCCGATAAACAGCTTACTTTCGCGAGCTTTCTCAATAAACTTCGGAGAAGGGTAGACAATGTGGTGGGATGAGGAGGGGTGGTCAGAGGTCGGGGGTTGTCCTAAAGAGAAAGAGAAAGACAGAAATAGATAGAGAAGAAAGGAGGGGGCTAGGTGGGCTTTTCCTTTCTATATGTGTTTATCTATGTGTGTGTGTTTTGCTCGCACAATGCGGCTGTGGGCAACTTCATCCTAGCTTGAGTTAAGAGAATTAGAACGGTTTCGATCGAAGCAACATCCTGGAACAGGATACGGTGGTGGATCCTTACTTTCCTACCGATACCACCGGTCAGCCTGGCATCGTTTCGGGATCGTGTTCTAGGATCATGTTATGCTATCCTACCTTGACACGCCTCTTCTACTCGTCCAACGGATTGCGGGATTCCAAAGCTTCGACCAATCGGGAGTAGTAAAAAGATTCCTAGGATCAGGCTCGCTGAATTTATCCTTAGATCTCAAATATCTTATCTATCGAACGACCCTCAAATCTCTCTCCGTCAACCCCCCCTTCCTTCTCCTCCTACCTATTGAGCATTATATTTTCATTCGAACGATTGATCGATACACGTGGTGTATATGTGGGTGTGTGTGTAAATAACACTGCAAGGATATAACGCTGGATTTGCGGCTATTCTTTTTTGTTCCGATTTCTTTTGTTCTTTTTTCTGGTTTTATTCGAATTTAGGATTATTATTTATTTCGTGCTTCTCTTTATTTTTAATCGTATTAATTTTTTGTATGTATATATAGCATCGTTTATAATTAAAAGTATCGTTTTTCGAAAATCGTTTGAATACGACATTTGAATAGGTTTAGGTTTTAAGTGTTAGATTAGTCTATCGTTGTTGTGATCTCTTATGAAAATAGAATTATCGTGTTATTGATAAATACATTTGCAGAAATTATTGCATCTTTTTTTTTTTCTTTTTTTTCTTCTTTAGCTTCTTATAGAAATATGTGTACGAATACAATTTTGACATAATATGTATCTTATATTTTTCTTATTTTAATAATTTAAACAATTTATTTTAAATGATTCGTAAGTCTATTTTGCAGCATGTATAAATATACGTTATTTTAATATAAAATTAACCTAAAATAAATTGATATTAATATTAAATTACATATTGATAAATTATTATTTGAAATATTACCAAATGTAACATAAATAATTAATATTTTACAATCGACCAAACCGATATGCAAACCTTTCAGTTTTTTTTGGTTCAAAACAACAGAAAATGAAATTCACCATTAATTTCAAATTAAACGTTCCCAATTATTTCTGGAAACTTGATTTTCATTCAAATATTACGAAATCATTGAACATTTGTTTTGAAAATAATCTGATATATATATATATATTATACGATATACACATATATATACATATATTTTATTAGAAATTATTAAAATAAATTTATATTAGAATCGATTTTATCCCCCTTCCTTCCCACCCCCCATCCCCTATCAGCAATGTTGGTATCTAACGAGGAACGTTTAAAATAGTATTAAAATAGTATGCACTCGTAGTCTGTCCTTCCAGGCCAACGGCGAATTACGTTTCGTGATGCGAATAGATAACGTGGGACACACGATAGAATTTTATGTAGGATGTCCAGTAACATTCATGGAGATCCAGTAACTGAAGGGAACAAAAAAAAATAACGTACAGAGAGTGAGATGGATAGAGGAGAAGTTGGGAGGGGTAGGGGTAGGGGTAGGGGGTGGAAAGGGTGGAACGAGAACATCCATATAACTTACCTAACGATCATGGCGTCCATCGAATTTTTTATATTCGTTCCACATTTTTTCTCTGTCTCTCTCTCTCTTTCTATTCTCTTGTTTTTCATTTTTGTCTTTCCATTGTATTTTGTATTTTTTGATAACCGTTTTCGCGTACATGATTTTTATTCATATCGAATTTCCCTATTTTAATCGATTTCGTTTTACTCGAGAAAAATTTTTACCCTCTTTGTTTTGTTTTTTTCTTTCTTTTTTTTTTTTATGCTGATGCAAGATTATCCAATAAATTTGAAATAACTTGTAGACTTTTCCAAGAAATAATATATATATATACATACTATAATATATCATAAAGAAAGAAGAGAGTGTAGAATCACGTCGAAGTTGGGACACTAATACGCTAATCGAGATTTATACGTTTCTTTTTA
>NW_014569644.1:368663-369699 GCF_001313835.1 Polistes canadensis
TATCTACAATAGAATATATATTATTTTCTTTTTTTCTTTGAGATGAAAAGAAAGGTAAGAATCGGGTTCTTTCGAATGATGTGACTTCAATATCTAATCTTCCTACGTATATACATATATACACGATATATACAAGCTGTCTGTATATACTCGACTTTATATACATATAAGTATTTGTAACCGTGTGTGTTATATATATATATATATATATATATCTATATATAACACATATATATATATAACACTATATATAACATATATACATATACATATATATAACACATATATAACACTATATATATATATATCTTTCTCTCTTTCTATCCATCTTGCAGTCTACCTTTCGTTTCACACCGTAGGTAAACTATATTTAAATTTTCATGCAAGCGAAAGGATACTCGTATTAGAAAACGTTGGTGACGTATCCTATTTTTCAATTTATCGTCAACATTTTTATCGATACTCGACAACAGACAAGTTTATTTTCGAATGATCAAAACCATTTATAGTTTTCTTTATATTTCGAAATAATATAAAACGTATTATAGACAGATTAATTATCTATAATGTCAGCCATTTAATTTTGATACTAACATAACCTCACTTTTTCTTTTTATTCTTTCCGCGAAAGGTTTTTCCTAAAAGGTTAAATTTCATTAAATATTATTACGAGCAATCAAAAGAAAGAATTATTAAAATGCACTTAATTGATCTACGATTAATTAAAGATATATTCTCCTATCGAATTTATATATAGATTAATGAATAATAATCAACAATTAACTTCCATTTGTAGACGTTATTACGATCAACAACAATATATTATTGAAATGTGCTTAATTGATCTACGATTAATTAAAGATATATTCTCTCGTATCGAAAATCTATATATATATATATATAGATTAATTAAATTATAACTACTCCATTTGTATATATTATTACAATCAACAAGAAACAGAAATATTAAAATATATTTATAATTGATCAACAATTAATTAAAAATATATATTTATATCGATATATAGATTAATGA
>NW_014569644.1:371000-372629 GCF_001313835.1 Polistes canadensis
ATATATATATATATATATATAAGAGAAAGAGAGAGAGAGAGAGAACGTATGTATGTGTGTATTCGTTTTAACGGAGAGAACCAACTGTAATCTGTGTACTCGTAATAAGTTTTGCGTGGTTAGCAGCTGACCATGCATGGAATTCATTATGCCGAAACAAATATGTAAATCTCCATATATTCCTAGCGCGGTTACACATACGTACATTATTCGTCATGTACGAAGAGAGAAAGAAAGTGAGAGAGAGAGAGAGAGAAAACGGTGCACGTAACATGGAAGATGCAAATATGTTTCGTCCAAAACCAGTTGCAGGGTCGTCCGTAGGGCGCCCATTGGGCGACAGTAGGGCGACCGTTGGGCAACCATAGTACTAACGTTTAAAAAACTTATCTGCATGCACCGTTCTATTCTAACAGACATAACGTTAATAACATAACCTTTACATTTTTATGGGTTAACTTAGTTCTACCGAAAAACCTTTCTGAAATCGTCGACACGCTTGTTTTACGATTACAAAGATCTCGTTTCGTTGTTTTAATGTTTTTATTTTAATCTATCTATCTATCTATCTATCTCTCTTTCATCTTTCTTCATTTTGTTTTTTTTTTTTAGGTTAGGAAAAATTGATAGAAAGAAATATCTTTGTTCTAACATTTGGTAATATTTGTTTTCTACGAGTAATTTTACGGCGTATTCTTTCTCATTTTTTTCGATTATACAAATCACGTTCGTTATTAAAAAAATATTGGTTTCCGATAGTTTTATTTTTTTTATATTTATATATATATAAAAGTGACGTACGATGATTTTGATTAGTTTCGACCGAAATGTTATTTTACTTTACTTTTCTTCTTTTATTATTTTTTCTTTTTGAAAACATAATATTATTTATATGCCTTTATTCGCATAACATTTAAAAATCTTTTAATCATCGGATAGAAAGATAGAAAGAGTGTGTTTCTTTCTTTCTTTTTTTTTTATTTCTTTTTTTTTTTATATTATTAAATTTCCAATCGTTCACGTTTTTCGAAATGCTTTCCAATGGAATATTTCTACGCGAACTTTTGATTTTTAAACATTACATTTGGGACGTTATTAATTATTGGTTTTTCATAGTTTCCCTGCAGATGATATCATTCGCGAAAATTTCAATTAATTTCTTATAACAAAAGTTCCTTTTTCTCTGTTTTTTTTTCTCTCGAATCTAAAGAAAGATCTTTTTTTCTATCGTTTGCATAAAAGCATTTGTAATCTTTTCGATCAAATGGGATAAAAAAATCAATTAATATTATTCCCTATATTTATTAATTATTCTATAATCGAGCATTTTTTATTCTTTTTTTTTATTTCTCATTTTTTCAATAAATTTCTATAGGAAATTTTTGTCTATTTATTATAAATTATTTTTTATATAAATTCACACACACACTCGAATATTTGACGAGTACCTCACCCACCCTTCCTCCACCCTTACATAAAAGAAAAATAATAATAATTAAAACAGGAATAGTTGAATTATCCAAACCTTCGTGCAGTCAACCCCCTTTAGTCCCACCCCCCTCCCCTATGCAGTATACAGTTTGATATAATTATTCCTTTTTATTTTGAATTTTTTCGATAAATTTCGAT
>NW_014569644.1:373684-376413 GCF_001313835.1 Polistes canadensis
CCCCCCCACCCACCGACGTACGCTATGTTAACAACAACGAGAAAGAAAGATAAAGAGAAAGGTAGATAGATAGATAGATGGAAACATATTTTTTCGTTGATTCATCTCGTACTCGAGAATTGAAATGCAGTCGGCGAGGCGCAATTATACGGTAGGCAGAGGTAATTAGAATAATTCCCTTTGTATCTATTTACCAGAGACCCTTCAATAATGCCGTTGCTGCTGCTTGGTAGAATTCACCGAAAACTACGCTGACTACTTTTTTTTTCCTTATAAACGCAATTACACGAGAATACGTTTCACCGCATTCTTTTCCCCGTTTTTCTCATCTTTTTTGTTTCTTTTTTCTCTATGTTTTTTTTTTTTATTTGTTTCTTTTTTTTCCTTTCGTTTTTCTTCCTTCTTTTCTTTTCTTTTCTTTTTTCTTGTTTCTTGTTTCTCTTTTGTTTCTTTTTCTTCTTTTTTGTTTCTCTCTTTCTTTTTTTTTTTTTCTTCTTTCCATCGTTAACAAAAATTTCGTATTAATTAGAACGGACTTTATGAAAATGAACGACACGAGGATTGCACGTGTCCTTTGATGCTATTCTCTCGTTTTGTAACTGTATAAATTATTTTTATGTATACAAAGAGAAATAGAAAATAAAAGAATAAATTTTTTAAAAAGGGGCGGGGGATGGGCGGAGGAGGAGGGGGGGGGAGGGGGTTATATTATGACGATGATACGTTACGGTCGAAAATAATAGTAATTAGTATATGCGATTCGTGAAAAGAAAAAAAGAAAAAAAAATAATAACAGAAAGCATCTTTCCGGCTAGAGAATAAGATATATGTAAATAATTAATTATGATAATTAAGATTATATTATTCCAAGTGAGATAAGAGAAACGTAAAAAAAAAAAAACAAAAAAGCGAGAGAAAGAAAGAAAGTAAGTAAGCAAAGGAAAGTACAAAAAAAAAAAGAAAGAAAGGGACGGAAAATCTTGAGACAATTGTTTCGATTCTTCCTTAGAGAGAGAAACTCGTGGAATATAATAAATCCGTGGAGAACATTCTTTAGGGAATTTTCTGTTTACTCATTTCCTACAGTTATTGCCCGAAGTAACTCGGATTTTGTCGGATACTCAGATAATCATTTCAATTCTCTTTCTTTCCTGTCTCTTTCATTCGAATGAAAATCCCTTTGTGATACGTTTCTCTCTATCTTTCTCTCTCTCTCTCTCTCACACACACCCACGCACACATACACGCACACTTTTTCTTTCTATTTCTATCTTTTTCTATGTACCTTCTTTGCGAACCAGAATAAAAAGAAAACGCAAAGAAATTAAGTGAGAAAGAGAGAAAACAACCGGCCGCGTTTGAAAATAATCCGAATACGTCGTAATTATTTTGTTTGTTTGTTGTTTGTTTGTTTCGCAGGGATTTCCATGCACAAAGGATACGCCTTCGTGCAATTCACGAATCCCTTTGACGCACGCAGCGCCTGTCTCGGCGAAGATGGCCGTACCATTCTCAGCCAGATACTCGGTAAGTTATTGTATTATTCTACGAATGATAATTTAGCGGTATTACGTGCTAATTTCAACCTCCTCCCACTCTTATTTCTACTCCTCTTCCCCCTTTCCACCCTTCTACCCCTTCTACACCCACTCCACTTCTCGTCGTCCAACCACTTTTCGCGTGTTTCGCCGTCTGATACTCAAATGACGACGCTCGTTTATCTTTCCACGCTCGTATTTCTAACGAAATGAGTTATCAAGCCGACGCCGCCGAGTATTTATATATATTTTCAACGAGGAACCATTTCAAATGGATATTTTCCACGAGATACCACTAAATTTCATTAAATATCATAATAAACGTCCAGCAAACGATCTATTTATCACCATTGTATTATTATTATTGTTGGTTTTGATTGTTAATATATTAATGTTATTAAAATATAATATAATATAGAATTTGTTTGTGTGTAATGCTTGCAAAGATATATATATATTTTTGTATTAAGTAAAATGTAATATAATATGGTATGATATATATACGAAATTTATTATTTTTTTTTTCTAAAATAGGATAATATAAATTATTTTCTTTTTTATAATAATCTACTTTCCAATCAAAATTATATAACAATATGATATTGTTTAATTAGTCTATGCTTGCCTATCTAGCTGATTTGTTATACTAATCGAGTAGCGTCTACTTTAAATTTTGATAATACGGTTATTAATTAATCTTAAATAAACTTTAACAATAAACAAGATATCAATATTTATAACTAATGACAATTTTAAAGCTCGTTCGTTAACCTAAAATGGTCTAGAATTTTGTCAATTGTGAATTATCTTACAATAATATCATATATGTTTATAGGTTAACAAATTTTTCCAAGATGGAGTCTTCTCATTGTTTCGTATAGGTTATGTTGAAGTGACGAAAGCATGGATCAGTAAAATAAAAACAAAAATAATATATATTTGTATAAAAATTTAATATAATAAATATAATAAATAAAAATAAAATAAAAATAAAATACAAATTTTCTAAAGTAAATCGTAGGTTAAGTGGTTAAATAAATTTAAGAATCTAGTGTATTATAAAACTAAACAAGAACAGGTATTGCTAAATATTCTCGCAGAAATAAATCAATAACGTAACATGGAACTATTTAAAGAGGGAAAATTTTATGACTATCAGATAGCCTCTCCCTCTCTCTCTCTCTCTCTCTC
>NW_014569644.1:378163-378905 GCF_001313835.1 Polistes canadensis
TCTCTCTCTCTCTCTCTCTCTCTCACCCCATCCCATTGCACCCCTTCCAGCACCCCTTCCTTTCCACCCCACCTAACAACCGTACAAGCGTCCCTTTGTAATCGTGGCAACGCGTCAAACGGATTTGTTAGTGCAAGAAGAAGAGGACAGATGCAACAGGTTGCAGTTTAATTATTATTAAAGGAAACTCACGATCGAATGATCAAGTTATTAAACGAAGGGGCGTGGGGCAAGAGGGGGTGGTAATGCTTTTAAAAAAAAAAGGGGCTGAGAGAGAGAGAGTAAAAAGAAAAAGAAATTTATTCATTTCCGTCTGCTTGTTGTAATTACTAATTCCCTAGGAATACGAATCTCATCTTGGGTATTTATCATTCGTTTGTAAAACAAAACAAAAAAAATTGAATAAAAAAGAACATTTGAAAACCGTTCGAAAAATTCATCTTTTTCTCTCTCTCTCTCTCTCTCGTACACACATACACAGGTCAGTTCGTTCCTACGTACGTACGTACGTACGTTCGTTTTAAGTGCTGAATACTTTTAACCCCTTAACCTACAACTACGGGCATAGCCCGGGTACGATGATCGGTCCAAAAGTAAATATTACGGGCATAGCCCGTAGTACGATGATTGGGCCAGACATAAATATTAGCGGTGGGTTCTCTTAAAATTAATAAATATTTGTAAAAATTTAATATACATAATATAATAAATATAATATATAAATAAAAATATATATATAAAT
>NW_014569644.1:379025-382466 GCF_001313835.1 Polistes canadensis
ATAATAAAATAAAACTAAAGTTAATTGAAGAATGTTTTCTACGAATGAAATAATTTATTAATATATATATATATATATAATATATAATAAATAATAAAATAAAACTAAAGTTAATTGAAGAATGTTTTCTACGAATGAAATAATTTATTATTAATGTTACCAGATGTGTGATAATAATAATAAATTATATTTAATAATTACAATTTTTTATTTTTCTCACAATATTATTTTCATCTGACAAAATACAACAAAAATATTACATTATTTTACATGTCACATTGATAAACCACGCGTATAAACTTTTACCAAACGCATATATGCGTCCATAGCACTCAAAGGGTTAAAAAGAAACGAAGAAAAGAAATGAAACAAGTGTAAAGACGTGAACAGAGATGAGAGGGAATAACGTTAGTGGTGGTAATGATAGTGGTGGGGGTAAGCAGGGGTTTTACTATAAATTTTTCTCGTGGTACGGTTTGGCTATAAGTAACGTTAGCGCGTTGGAGAACATAGTAAAGTTGGCAAGAATTACTAGATTCGTAGGTACATACATACCTCCGAGCCACACACTAAATGGGATACTCAACTTAAACTTATGGTAATGTTTACTACGATATAAATTCAACGAGTTACTTTCCGCGCGAGTACTCACTATAGTTTCGCCAAGGTTCTACCAACCAACCAACCAACCAACGAACCAACCAACCAACACTCGCAAAACGTTGTCTTATTCTTTTCATACACTTTTCTATTTCTATCTTTATCTCTCTCTCTCTCTCACTCTCTCTCTATGTTCTTCTCTCTTTCTCTTTCATTCTCTTCTTTCCGTTTCATTACCCTTTTTCTCGTGCATTATATAACATTGAAAGAGGGAATAAGAAAGGGTACCCCCCCCCACCCCCAACCATTGTTCCCTTATTCCAATATTATAAAGCATTCCTATCAGCTTAGAATATTATTTTATGATCTAGAATGTACTTCATAAAAATCTACCCCATACCCATTCCCTATCCCTACGCTACCCCCTCCTCTCTTTCTCTTGCTTTCTTTCTTTCTTTCTTTTTTTCTTTAATGTTAATATTGCGTCGTCTTTCGTTTTTTGTTTCTTTGGAGGGTTCTTTTTTTTCGTTTTTTTTTTTTAATACCGTTCGTTGATCTCAAGTATTAAATAGTTGTAAATCGATTTTGGAAATGATTAAAATTGAAAGAACAATAGTAAGTACGAAGAAAATAAAAAAAAAGAAGGAAAGAAATAAAAACTTTTGCAAAAACAACTAAATTAAAGTAACGCGAATGAGTACAAACTTATTAGAGGAAAAAAAATGAGTTAATTAAAGTAAAATGATGATGATAATAAAAAAAGAAAATATGAGTGTATAAAAAAAAATACCTTTATTTATTTATTGTTTAATATTACGTAATATTACGCGTAACAAAAATGACAATGCTAATTATTATACGATAATAATAATTATTGCGATCATATTTTTGTATATTTTGTCTACAACCTTTCCCCCTCCCCCATCTTCCCCCATTAGTCCCTACTCATCCAGCTCCCTCCACCCCCACCCTCCTCTCTCTCTCTCCCCCTCTGTGTATTCGTTTCTGGCAATGTTCGTTTGTTTTGTTATTTCTTTTGTCGGTTTTTAGTTTTTTTTTTTTTCTTTTTATTATACACGTTCTTCTCTTGGCGCGGACGAAAAATTGTCGTTCCTTACTCGGATGTGTTCTTTTCCATTTTTGAAAATGGAACGACGAGCATGGTCGCTCGGGGATCCACAGAAAGAGAAGAGAAGTAGTAACTAGGAAAATAGGCGAGTTGTGAGAGAAAGTCTCTCTCTCTCTCTCTTTCTCTCTCTCTTTTTGTTTCTTTATTTCTCTCTTCGAGACAAGTACTCACCGGTGGTGGAACCATTTTGCTATAGTTTCCATACTTTCAATAAGAAACACATCGATATTGGCTAGCGTTCCGTTCCCTACTTTTGAAGACACACCACTCTCTTCGTTCTTTTTCTTTTCTCTCTGTCTCTCTCTCTTTCTCTTTTTTTTCCCCCTCCCCATTTTTTGTTTTCCATTTATTTCCGCGTACACCCACCTTTTTATTTCTTTCAGAGGGTTTTGTTTGTTTTTTTCTTTTTTCTTTTTTTTTTTTCACCATTACTATTACGGGATATTTTTCTTCGATATTCTCCTACGTTGTTCAATAGATAATAAAAAAAAGGAACGAGAAAGAAAAAAAAGAGAAAATGATGAATCACTCGTTATACGGTATACGTTTATGAACGTGTTCATTTATTTTTATATTTATTTTTATATTTATTTTTGATTAAAAAACTTTTGTTGAGATATTGTTAGATTTATTTTGTTCTCCAAGGTTAAAGTACATTATTATAAATATGTAGAAGAAAAGAATAGAAAGTAGGAAACTATATATAATTTCTTTGTGACGTAAGAGTGTGCTATGTTGTCATGTTGAACCGATTGAAATTATCAAGTGATGTTTGGTCGTAAAGAAACCTCTTTAATATTCTCGAACCGAAAACAAGAAAAGAACAAAAGGATGATAGAAGAGATAATCTTTATATATAGGCCACAAAAGAACAGCGAGAGAGTATGGTTTAAAGTAATGTGTATGGTTTTAAGGTTAGGGATTTATAGTTAATGGTTTTTGGTAATATTGGTTCATATGGTTCGTTTTCGGGAATAAATGTGTACTTCATATATTTAAATAAATACTATTTCTATAGATATATATTAATATCTTAATTATTCCTAATAAAACTAACATATATATGTAAAGAAATTATAATTTCTTTAGTTCCGATTCGCCACGCTCTGTGTGCGGTGGCGTGGTAGTTAGGATTACCGAAAAAGTGACAGAGAAAGATAGAATAAAATAATTACATAAAAAGACACACGTGCAGGAGAACAATAAAGAATTAGGAAAGATATAAAGAGAAATAATACTACTTCCTATAGATATATATTAATATACTAATTATTCCTATCAAAACTAATATATATATGTAAARAAATTATAATTTCTTTAGTTCCGATTTGCCACACTCTGCATGCAGTGGCGTTGTAGTTAGGATTACCGAAAAAGTGACAGAGAAGGATAGAATAAAATAATTACATAAAAAGACACACGTACACAAATAAAATAAAGAATTAGGAAAGATATAAAAAGAGAAATAATACTACTTTCTATAGATATATATTAATATCTTAATTATTCCTAATAAAACTAATATATATATGTAAAGAAATTATAATTTCTTTAGTTCCGATTTGCCACGCTCTGCATGCGGTGGCGTGGTAGTTAGGATTACCGAAAAAGTGACAGAGAAAGATAGAATAACATAATTACATAAAAAGACACACGTACACAAATAAAATAAAGAATTAGGAAAGATATAAAAAGAGAAATAATACTACTTC
>NW_014569644.1:382556-384419 GCF_001313835.1 Polistes canadensis
ATAATTACATAAAAAGACACACGTACACAAATAAAATAAAGAATTAGGAAAGATATAAAAAGAGAAATAATACTACTTCCTATAGATATATATTAATATCTTAATTATTCCTAATAAAACTAATATATATATGTAAAGAAATTATAATATCTGTAGTTCCGATTTGTCACGCTCTGCATGCGGTGGCGTGGTAGTTAGGATTACCGAAAGAGTGAAAGTAAATAACCTGTATGTTCATTTAATCAAATTTCTAAATTTCTTTACAGAGAAACACTTTTCAGTTTATTTATCCACATAATAATAATAATTGTCTTATAATATATTTATATGGAATTATTACGCTTAGTATGTATTTATACACATACAATTAACATTTATAATAATTCAACAAAATTATATTCAAATCTAAATCTGATTAGAAAATTATCAAGAAACGTACCCACATTGATCTCGTGAAATATTCAATTTATTTTCTTTAATCAATCTTCCTATTCTGTTGTTAAATATAATATATCAATATATTTATGATTGTTAACGTTACAAAAATGTTATACACCCGATTCGTTATTAAATCCTTTAAATACTCGATTGAAATAAAATGAAATAAATTGTCGAAATAATTGGACCTCGAAATTTTGTCATAATTGCGATTAGTATCTTACAGTAGATTTTTTTCAACAGAGTCAATATAATATCTCTTATCATTTGTTCGATAAATATATTTACCCTAAAATAAATTTATGTACAATTTTTTCACATTTATTCTTTATTTCAGTACTCTATCAACAACTTAATTTATTTTTCTTGAAAAAGTAACACACACACACACATATATATATATATATATATATATATATATATATATACTTTTTACGTAAGCGACTGAATTATGTCAAAAGCATAAATAAATCGTAACTTTGGTTCTCTTTTAGCATCGAAGTGCACCGAACTAAGTGGAAAAGTAAAACTTTTGCGTTCCCGTTAGACTCCCGTAGACTTTACTCCCATCTCCCTCTACCCCTTCTACCCCTTTCGTCTCCGTTAATGTTCAAAGAGTCTTCCATATTTCAGAAAAGAATCGAAGATGTTCTTTCCCTACGACGATGAAATCACAATGGCTTTCGGGGGAAAATTCATTCAACAAACGAAGAAGGAAACCCTCTGTATAACAAGATCTTCACAATCACATAGAATATTTCTTTTCCTTCTTACTTTCCATCATTCAATCCTTTTTTTATCTCTTGCTGCATAATGGTAATTTTTTTTTACCTTCTTTATTTTTTTTCATCTCTTTCCCATACCAGAGCTTGTTAAAATCTATGGAAATAAATGATGTTTCTCTCTTTCTCTCTCTCGCACACACACTTTTGTATCTCGTGTCTCCTTTATGGGAACTACGATTTTAATTTAAACGTCTTGCAAAGTGAGTGAAAGACAATAAGCAACGAATTAAAACATTTTAAGCGTATCGGTAACGGTTATAACAGAAATTCTCTACCCCATTTTACCCCCACCACCCCCATCCACCTATCCTCCATTAAATGTACGCGTACGCGGCCAGATGGAAACGATTAAAATAGATTTCTTGTTTTAATAATTGAGCATAATGCGTTCGGTCATTAGACAGCTGAACGTGATCGTTCAACGAGAGATTCTAACTCACACGAGATTCATCTATACTTGTTGTAAATTTAAAAATATTTTCAATATATACCCGTTGATAATTGTTAACTTAGAGATGAGTAAAGTAAAGTAAAGTAAAGTAAAAAAATAATAATAATATGTGTGGCCTCGAAGCAAGTGATAAAAAAAGTAAAACTCTTTTATTTAATATATAAATAATTCTTATTAAAATATTTTTAT
>NW_014569644.1:384514-398575 GCF_001313835.1 Polistes canadensis
TATTTATATTAAATATTTATATTAAAATATAAATAATTCGTTGATATGTATAATACAGTAGGTGTGTCATTTAAAATAGTAAACTGCTACTCTGTTAGATTTTTTTTTTTAAATAAGTATATTTAGGATAAGCTATTAAAGTAGGAATAATACGAAATATCATTTATTTCAAAACTATTCTAATATAGTTCGAATAAATAATTTTGATCGAATATTATATTAGATGACAAATTTTAACTCAAAGTTATCACCAATCAAGAATGTTAAAATAATCTAAAATATTAGTAAAGTATAGTACTGTATTAGATATACCCTAAATGATTGTTAATTAATCAATGAAAATGTATATTGTAATCTAAAAACGTGAATTTACCTTTCGATGTACGTTCCTCTTCGAAATCCACCGTTGAAATGAAACATTGTCCTCTATCAAATTACTTTTATTAAATATTGTTTATAAGCCCTTCCGAATGTTGCGCATGTGTATAAAGGGAATAATGCACTTAATACATAAAATTTAAGATCATAACATTCTGATTTTAGTATTCTTTCAATTTTTATATAATTGTTTAAACTAATTTACATTTGTTTTAACGTTCCTATGCAGTGATGACTTCAATGGGGAAAATTTTTATCGAAAAGAATATCACATCGAAATTATTTAATATTTAAAGTACGTTAAAATTGGTAATATAATATTTCAACCAATATATATATATATATGTGTGAAAACAAACTGAAATATAAGAAGAGTGTATAAGACAATAAAAATAATTGTTAATTAATCGATAGAGAAGTATCTGTTGTTATCTAAAAGTTCGGGGTTTTTAGGATTTAAAATCAAGTTTAAAAAAGTCATCTAAAAACCTAAAAGAAAAATATATCAACATTATTTTCTATTTAAAATACGTTAATGGGGAATGTAATATTACAACCAATACATATATGTGTTAAAACAAACTGAAATATAAGAAGAGTGTATAAGACAATTAAAATAATTGTTAATTAATCGATAGAAATATCTATTGTTGTTTAAAAGTTCGGAATATATGATCTATGTACCGTCCCCTTAGAAATCCACCGTTGAAATGAGTCATTGTCCTTTAGAAAATTACATTTATTAAATTTTGTTTATATGCCTTTCCGAACGTTGCGCATGTGTATAAATAGAATATTTCATCTAATGAATAAAATTTAAGATTATAACGTTCTGATTTTATCGTTTTTATCATTTTTATATAATTATTTTAATGCTCCTACGCAGTGATGACTTCGAAGGTAAAATTCTGCTGTAACATAAAGAGAATGCATTATAATAATTGTTAATTAATCGATGCAAGTATCTGTTGTTGTCTAAAAGCATTGAGTATATGTTCGGAGCACCGTCCTCTTCGAAATTCACCTCCAGACTGGTACGTTATCCTCTATGAAAAAAGTATTTTTATTAAATGTTGTTTATATGACTTTCCAAAAACGGAAATTCTATTTATTACGAATATTATTACCTTTATGCCCATGCGCAGCGTTCAAAATGCCATATAAATAACTTTCAATAAAAAAACTTTAACAGAGGACAATGACACAGTTCAACGGTGGATTTTTAGGAGGAAGGATCACAAAACATATACTCCGAGCTTTTAGACAATAATAAACGCTTGCATCAATTAATTAACAATTATTATAATGCACTAATGCACTCTCTTTATGTTACAACAGAATTTTACCCTCGAAGTAATCAGTGCGTATGAGCATTAAAATAATTACATAAAAATGATAAAATTACTAAAATCAGAACGTTATAATTTTAAATTTTATTGATTAGGTGAATTATTTCTTTTATTCACATGCGCAACGTTCGGAAAGTCATATAAACAACTTTCAATAAAAGTAATTTCATAGAGGACAATGACTCAGTCTGAAGGAGAATTTCGAAGAGGACGGAGCTCTGAACATATATTCCAAGATTTTAAACAATAATAGATATTTCTATCGATTAATTAACAATTATTTTATTACTCTAATACACTCTCTTTATATTTCAGCTTTTTTAAACACATATGCATTGATTTAAACATTACATACCTATTAACATATTTTCAATATTTAATATAATTTTAATTTGGTATTTTATTAAATGTAATTTTTACTCCACCATCACGAAGTTATCCCTGCGCAGGAACGTTCAAACAAATTTACATTAGTTTAAACAATTACATGAAAATTAAAGAATGCTAAAATCAGAATTGTATAATCTTAAATTTACATTATTACGAATATTATTCTTATTATAAATATGCGCAACTTTAGGAAAGTTATATAAACAATATTTAATAATAAAAAACTTTCATAGAGAACAACGGATCTAGTCTAACGACGGATTTCAAAGAGGAACGTACATCGAAAAGTAAATCCATGCTTTTAAGTCACAATATACATTTTTTTCGATTAATTAATAATTATTTAGGATATATCGTTCTACTATTGGTTCTATTTCTATCTCTCTCTACAACCATGCTCTACCTTTTTTCATGTAGTTTAATAAAATTATACATTTACCGTTGCCTAAAAAGTTTCACTTCCCCCCACCTCCCAAAAAAGAAAAGAAAAGATGTATTTCATTTAATCAATAACGTAATCTAAAATTGTAATTTGCAAGAACTATCAGAATTATTGACCTTTTTATTTTGATCGCATTGAATATCCTATAAAATGAATAATTGTCCGTAGAATACCATAAAGAAAGTATTTAACTGATACATTACTATTTTACATAACCTATAAGAAATAATTTTAAAAAGACAGAGAAATATATAGATAAATGAACAAGGGAAAAGGACAAAATTCACTCAACGAATTTGGTCGACAAATGAAATCCAGAAAAAGGAATAAAATGTAATGTAAACTGGAGTAGGAATATATTGATTGACCGAACAAATAAACCTAAATATATATACATATATATATATATATAAAACATATATATGCGCATATACAAATACGGATTCTCTCATGGAGTTTGCAAATTTGTTCTGAAAACAAGAGAGGTAGATAACACGAATAAGAGAAAGACAGATAACTAGATAGATAGATAGAGAGAGAGAGAGAGAGAGAGAGATCCTGATGTTTCATTGAATTCACGATTGACCGAGCAAACGTGAGGATCGCAGGACGATGAGGTTAGAACGGACAACGATTGGTCATTCTATACATTTTACACGACCTTTTCCCCACATAATCAGAATTAACGTCATAACATGTGATACACGCATTGCTTACGAATAAAATTAACGCTATTCCCACTTCAACACACTTCCTCTTTCTTCTTCATCTTCTTCTTCTTCTTCTCTTACCCCAGCTTTGTTCCAACGCTTGTACACAACGGCGTGTAACTATTTATCCTTTTTCTATCTCCATATTTCTTTGTCTCATTCTAACGAGTAACATTTCTCTAGACAATGGTCTAACAAAAGATGGGAAAACCCAGCATTCCTCTATCTTTCTCTTTTATCTCTTCTGGCACCACGATTCAACAGAAATCTTTCTTTGGCTAATGCAAGAACTGTGTTTCCGGTATTGTGTAGGTGGGAGGTCTGTCCCGCCTACGGTACCTTCCGGTGGCCATGTACGTTCTATGTATACATGGAGGTGTCTGCCGAGACGATACCACTACCTACCAATGGGGGGTTGGGGTAAAAGGGGCTGGAGTTGAAGCTGTGAGCTTCGATGCAGACCGAAGCTCCCTTCTCTTCATCCCTCTTCCTCTTCCCCTTGCCCAGATACCAGAAGAAAGTCGCATTTACAAGCCCAACACACCGCAATGCTCGTGCTAACGTTAGAAAAAGAATCAAACAATCTACTCGTCCTCCTCTATCCTACCCCCGCACCTCCGCCACTTTCTTCAACGTTGCGTTGCCGATGTCTTCTACTGCTCTGCTAAATCAGACTGGCACCTTTTCGTTTCGTTTCGTTTCCTCGACACTCGCCACCACTTTTCACACACACACACACATACGATAAAGGGATATAAAGAATGACACGTGTCGACGTGTGTGTATGTATGGGAAACGTTCGGCTAAGTCTTTACACGTTCCTTTCTTCTTCTTTTTTTTCGGTTCTCTATCTATCTTTTTGTATTCCTTTTTTCAAAACTTGTTCCATTTCCAATAGAGAAATCAAGAGGGTCTCGCATTTCATCCTTTTCCTCTTTATGTATGTATATCTCTGTGTTGTGTGTGTGGTGAGGGGAGGGTGAATTATTTTTAATATTAGGAATATGAAAATTAATTTTTAATTAGTACAAGAAAATATGTAATTATGTTTTTACATCAGTGTCTTTAACTGAACTCTTATTGTCATTTTTAATAAGTTGTACACTTGATTTTACGAATGGGAGGGTTAAGTACCTAACTATAACTAAATTTTAAGATTCACATACTGAAATGTCAACACATACTAAATACAGTCGGTGAAAGAGCGAATATTTAGGTTCATTCTTATACAATAATATTTCACATACATAACAAACGATCATGTGAATTTTAACATTTCCCAATCTCACGATAATATATTATATATATGCATCTAGATACATTAACGTTCTATACGTCACTCCAAAGGTTGCGCATCAACTTTCAACCCTTCTCAATTTGAAACGAACCCTCGATAGATCCTTCGAACTAGACGCGTGAACATCCTCAAGGTCTTACTCACGCACTTGTATAATTAACTTTGCAAATTGGTTTCCCTACCAATTTGTCTCCATCTCCGTCATACCTGCGATATTCCTTCAAAATGCATTTTCGGTCTTTGACGTCGTCGTAGTTCGCATATATCGAGTGTCGTCTGGTTTAATAACGTTAACGCACGTCGTCTCACTCGATATATATTTCATTCGTACTACCATTTTTATTCAATGTTCTTTTTCGAAAAGAAAAGAAAAAACAAATTTCCGAAATATGAGCCGTTTATTTTGAAAGTGGCATAAGTCACTTTTTCTTCTTTTTTTTTTCTTTTTTATTGAAAATGAAAAGATACCGTTCAATTTTAATTAGTTTTGCCATTAACTCGATTTTTTTTGTGAAAAAGTGACTTATATGCCACTTTCAAAATAAACAGCTCATATATGTTCTCCTTTATCTATCTAATAATTTCGTCAAGTTTCGGATCCAATCAGGACAATTAATGCCAACAATTTTTGTTCAATACACATTCTCGAACAATCGGATAATATTTACTCGTTGTGAAAAATATAGAAAAAATAAAATAAAAAGAAAAATAACCAGAGGTGCGAGACAAATGAAACGAATTCTTTTTTTATATCTAATTGGTAAGCTTCCACTCCCCTCACCCCTTCGAGCCACCGGTCGAAGATGAAACCACCTTTCCATCGGGGATTCCCTCTTTTTTTGTTTATTACCTCCGTCACATTTTTCCATATCGAAAGCTCCGATGAAGTATCCACTGTTTCGTTTCCGTAACAATCGATTGTACTTTTCTTTTCTTTTCTTTTTTTTTTTTCTTTTTCTTCTTCTCACTGAATCTTCTTTCCTTGTACATTTGTTCTCAACTTTTCTTACTATATCTCTCTCTCTCTCTCTCTCTTTCTTTCTACAACCCTTATAAATTTATCTTCTCTTTCGTTCCGTCTTATTTCTTCGTAACTTCGATATTTCTTCGTGGCTCTGATAGTTTCAGCAAGACTTCAACCCAACCAACCAACCACCCACCCATTCACCCACTCTTTTTCTTTCTCTTTTTCTTCCTCCTACCCTCCCCCTCCCCCTCCCCCCTGCCCTTCCTTCCCGACATAAAAAAGATATCTCGATATCAGTCTACACTTTGTCGCGGTTCTGGGAGAACGAAGAAACGCCATTGAATGTTTTACGGCGTTATTTATTAGCATATGGCGAACCCTGTACGTGTGGTGGTCGTTGTAAGTATGTGTTTTATACGTATAAGTGTATCACATACATACATACATACATACCTGATGTATTTTAGCGACGTCTCCGCGTCACTTTACGGGAACACGTTTTACTTCTTCATCCGAGAAACGTACGGGCCGTTGCAACGTTTTACTATGTCCCCTCTTTCCCTTATTCGTTCTCTCACCTCAAGCCCTTATATCCCTATACGTTGAGAAAGATGATAGGGCTTATCTTCGGGTATAAAATAGTCATACACTTTGGCCTGAAAAGTTACTGAATAAATTATATACAGTCGTTTGTTTGTGTGTGGGTAACTTTTGGTCTTACCTATTTCCTCTTTTTTTTTTTTCTTTCTTTCTTTTACTCTGTTACCTATTTCCATTCCTCAAAGTCCAAGTTGTTCACGTGTTTACCTTTAAACTGGCAATCAGCCAATTGGTAAATATCTAGGATGCACTATTTTACGAATTTTTGTAGTTTGTTATATCGTGAAAATAACCATAACTGATTTTCCCAAACTGATATGTCAGAGTTCAGTTAGCGTAAACGAAATACTCGTTTATCGATTTAATAATACACGTCGTATATATCGATAGGATAATTAAACGAATAATTTGGGATAATGAAATATCGATGACTACAAAATTGAATAGAGTAAAGTTGATGTAACTGAGATACCTGGAAAGAGATCAGCCCCGCTGGTATTGGTGGAAAAATATGGGTCACGCGTAAACGCACACGGAATTCATCCCCTTCCTCTCCCTCATCCTCGCCCCCCATACCACCACACGAGCCCGGTCGTATTCACCCGGTTGCGGGAGTTTACCATTCGTAGCTGTGTGTCTGTGTATGTGTGCAAATAACAGGAAAAAGGATGATTTATCGAGCTAATCTCATTAGAAATTAATACGCTGATTTATCGGCGGACTCGGGGTTGCTGGTTACTGTTTTTTGGTTTGGTCGGTACAGTTTTCCCATTCTATCTAACGATTTTTCGCGTTCGTTATAATAAATGCTAACTAAACACAAACGAGAGAGTAGGAGGTGGAGTGGGTGGTGGAGTAGGGCAGGGGGTAATTAATAAAATACAAACTCACAAAATCCTTTACTTCGTGACCAATTAATATCTACAAAATCAAAAGTATTATCGTCATCGAATGATATAATACCTATTCGATTAAACAAAAACATCATATATATACAATGATACTTATTTAATTAATATATTCTTAATGAAATCTTTAGATCGCGAAATAACAATTAAAAATTAATAAATTAGTCGAATCATTTGATGTCCTTGACTAGTTAACGATCCTATTCGATTTGTTTGTTTTAATACATTCATGCTTTTATATTACATAACCTAGAAATACGCCGATTATATACGGCGCATATTACGGTAGCAGGGATATTATAAACGTCATTAAATCGTGTACCAATCAAAATGAGGCAGGGGGTCACGTGGCATGTATGAATGAGAATCCATATAAATAATATTAGAATAGATTCTGATGAAATAGGGTAAGCGAATACGAATCAAAAGAATTTTCTTCGGAGATAGGATTTGTTTTAGAGTTCCTAATGCCAATTAATAATAATAATAATAATAATAATAATATATTCATACATATTAACCCTTCTTTGCATGATGATGGAAATTTCAATCATAATATTTAGTCAACAAAAAAAAGGTACTCAAAACCCTTGTACTGTATATTTGTTGTTGCTGGCAACTTTTTAAGCAACTATTGCGTACAACAAAACGCAGTTGTCAAAAAATAGCACTAGGATTTTTTAAAAATATTTTTCCTTTAATCTAGAGCATTAATTACATCACCCTGATTTATTTTTAAAACAAAAAAAGAGAAAATCATGCAAAGAAGGGTTAATTAATCATTTCTTTTGCATTTGTTTTTTCGGTATTCGTATATTACATATGTCAGATTTGGTTACGTACTTATTGTTAGGTAAATCTCAACGATTATTTGCAGGATGAAAAACGTTCAGTTCCATATGATTATCATTTATTCAAGTTAATTAGAAGAAAATAAAAAAAAAAAAAAGAGAGATGCTACGAACAGGCACGTATTTTACAGGAGTTACCCGTAAAAACCGACATCGTTTTGCGTTTATCTCTAACAGTCATTCCTTCCCCGAGATTTGTTACCTGTATTAACAGGAATGAAGCAGCAGTAGCAGCAGTAGCAGCAGCAGTGTGCGTGGATACGGGGAAAGGAGGCGGAGGGGGGTGGCGTGAACGTGAACGTGAGTTCTCTTCACGCTTGTTATTTTACTTCAAATTCATTTGTACTATTCTCGCGGAACCACGTATTATATCCTTGAAATTCTATGTTCATTACAGAGAAAGATATAATATTATATAATTGCATTCACATGAGATATACGCATGCGATAGTNTATGACTCTGTAAAAAAGATAATATGTATTGACACGTGAACTGTAAAGATCGAGGTTGCTGATGAAGTCCCCAGTAAGTGACGAAACGTACAACTAGTTCATAAGATTATTACAACCGTCTATAATTCCCTTTGAGACTTATATTAATAATATTTATTTCTAGATAATAATATTGATAATAATTAATAATGTTTTTCACACAATATTGAATGATATTAAAATGAATTTATCTATCATAAATAAAATCATCGAGCAGTTTAGATTATTTAAGTTAAACAACAAAATAAAGCTTACAATTACGGATATATCGAATTTTCATGAAAAATTCGTTTGATTTTTATTTACAATATATTATTGAAATAAATGATATTACTTTTACGAACAATTTAATATTCTCACATTCACACATTATCCATCGAAATACAGACACACATAAACACCTTTCTTCCTTTCACTCCTCACCTTTTTTTTTTTTGTCTATCTTTTTAAACATTCTCTTTGTTTCATCTTGAATTTTAACTTCTCTCTCTCTCTCTCTCTTTCTATGTTACTTTTTTTTTCTTTTCATATTCTTTTTATCTTTTTCTATCTCATTTTGAATTTTATCCTCGTCTACTATTTTTCCCTCTATCTCTCGTCTTTCGTTCGTTCGTTCGTTCATTCGAAAGACGTGTGTGCATGTATGCGTGCATGTGTGTGTTTTATGCTCATATAGTTTCTTCTTGTATATTTTTCTCTCTCTCTCTCTCTTTCATTTCTATTTCTATCTCTATCTCTATCTCTATCTCTTTTTCTATGTTTCTTTTTACGTTTGATATGGTGCACGATACGCACTAGCCATAAAAAGGGTAACTAGGTTTCCTCTTATTGGATCATCAATCGCTTTGGAAAACCTTCCGATAGCTTCGATGGGTGGACAAACAGGAAAAAAGATCCCACGTTACTTGTCCACCCATTTTCTAAAGACTTCCTTCATTTTTCCCCCTTTTTTTTTTCTTTTTCTTCTTCTTTTTTTTTTATTTTTCCCCCTCCCTTTCCTTTTTTTTTTCTTTTAACGTTCCAATCCCTTTCCCTACCCTTTTTTCTTCCTTTCTTTTCTATTCTATTCTTTTCTATCCTTTTTTCTTCTTCTCTATCCCTTATTGCTTCAACACACACACACACATATACATACATACATATATACACATTTATATGCACATAGATTCTTCCCATATCTTTCAGTCACTTTTCATCATCGTTCCTTGTTGTTCATCGAGCTACGTTCGAGAAAAGAATTTAATGGAAGTCATGTTTGTTAACACGATTTCTTTGCTATCTCTTTTTTCTTTTTTTCTACTTTGTCTTTTTGTTCTTGTTAACTTTTTGAAATTTTTATTCTTTCATACGCGTTTTATATACCATTATCCCCTTTTTTTCATATTATATTTTATAATAATTATTATTTCTCATGCATATCATGCGATTAATTATTTATATCATTTATTTTTTCATTTTTCATCATTTGGAAAATTATTTTCATATAAAATACATATATATTTATTTCTTTTTTATAGATATTAAAATTTTACATGCATTTATATATATATATATAAAGATATTACCATTAGATTTTTAAATGAATATTTGTGTGTATGTGTCTTTGTGTTCATTTTTCTTTTATTGCAAAGATTTAGTCTAAGATTCAGCGTATAATAACAAAAGATTTTGATCATTTGAATGAAAAAAAAAGTAGAATAAAACTAGAAGAAGGAATGTTCTTTCTTTTAGAATTCCTTGGATACAGATATTCGAGAAAACGCTGAGATAAAAAAGAAGAAAAAAAAAAATATACGAGAGAATAGGGTTCTTGGTAAAGTGGGTCGGAATTTAAAAATCGCTCTTAAGCGATCGGTAAAGTTCCAAAGTGGGTTTTACAGCTTTAACGTTATGGTACATTTAACTGCAACTTATTACTATCAAGAGAAAAGAATCATTTCCTCTCTTTCTCTCCTTCTCTATCCTTTTTTTGTTTCACTTTTTATTTCAATGTTTAATTTGCTAAACTTCTTTGAAAATTGAAAACGTGAAAGATAATGTTTTCGAGTTTAATGTTTTATTTGTTTATTAGTTTGGTACTTTTTTTGTACGATCTCAGTATTTTAACATTAACACATTGTTAATAGATCGATACATTTATTTATTTATTTATATTTCGTTTATTTAATAAATGTGAGAACAACACTAAATCGTAATATTATAATTTTAATAATATTGTTAATCAATGATTGAAAATTATTTTACAAAGTTTTTAAATATTAAAATTAATTTATTAATTATATACATATTAAATAGAATTGTATTTATATTATAAAATTTTAACTTAAAATATCATATTAATGAGAATAAAAATCGATTGATTGTAGGTTACGTTGAATCTGTAAATTTATCGATTCAACATGGCGGAGAGCCATTTCACTGAACGTATTATTACAGTTTCAGCAGTGAAAGGGTTAATACTTACATTCAACGACATGATTGATAACCGCGGAATAAATGGCAAATAGAAATATTGGAGTTTTATGGAATACAATACACTATAATTCCATTTTAGTAATCTATTATTCTTCCTTTTAAAAACGTAACGCAATTCGATTTATTGGCAGTTTTTCCAAATATTTTTGATAGTTTTTTTTTTAGTTTGTGTATATTAAGGACGCATATATGCGCTTATCAATTTTACCACCACCTTGGTTCCAAATTCTTTTCTTTTACTTTTTCGTTTATTTTTATCAAAATAATTCACATCACAGCTGTATAAAATCATATATTCTCTTCTTATTATTATAATTAATTTTTTTCCTTATTTTTTAAAAACACGAGGAAATTAACAAACTATGATATCGCGGCAACCAATGAGAAAATAGGAAAAAAGAAAAAAAAAAGCGTTCATTTCAAAGTAACTTTACTTCGTTTACGGATCAAACACATTAGTGTTCGTTTGCTTTCTACCGAGATCAAGTTGCTGCAACAATTTTTCAAATAACTTATCATTATTCGAATACCACGTTAAATATAAAATACAAAAATTTTGCAATTGAAATAATATTTGCTTGAATTAATTTTGTCATTTCAATTATTTATGCACGTATTTATCGACACCGTGTTAAGTTATCGTAAATTTTGTTTTCCAATTAAAAGAAAAAAAGAAAATACACAAGAAAATTTGTACACTACGAAACAATAGAAAATATTCTAATAAAATCGATACACACATAACAATTTTCGATTTGTTTGTTTGCTTGTTGTTGTTGTTGCTGTTGTTGTCGTACCAAATTGAAATTAGTTTAAAGATAATTTATTGTAAAGTTTTAACGCGAAATTGGTTACGGTAAATCTCATTGAAATTTCAACGGAACAATCATAAGCTCGTTTGTATGATTCTACCCCGTTTCCTTTTCATTTTCAAACCCCTCCCCTCCTCCCCCTCCTCTTCCCTCTCTCCAACCCGATTTTCATTGTTATAAATAACAAAAGGTCCCATCAAGCAATCAAGCTTACTTTTTCTTTTTTTGTTGTAGTTGTCGTTGTTGTTTACATCGTTTCACCATAAGATTGCAGTTGGGATTCGTGATCATTAATTTTAGAACGGAAAAACACGATGTTTCATTCATCTGCTACAGCGTATCAGAGAAAATCAATAAATGTAATATATATATCAATATATTTATATATATATAAAATATATATAATATATATATATATTTATATATAATATATACATAAAATATATGTAATATATATATATACATACAGGAATACGTTTAAACAGGTCTCCATACAAAAGTTTATAAGAACATACAATTGAGAGATGGAATAGGTGAGGAATGGTTAAACTAATGAAAAAAAACAAACGAAGAATGTTTTGTTTATGCATAGCCCCCCCCCCCCACATTCCACCCTATATTCCAATGTAATTGTTTTTATTCTGAAAAGAATCTTGTCACGTCGGATTTGTAAACACGTTGATCTTCGTGTATGTTCGGTGAAAAGGTCGTTCAGTGTTCGTCTAGTATACTACACAATTATGTTCATACTAATCGTCAGTCTTCTCCGAACGTCGGAAGATGTTAAAACGATATTTAGTTACTGTCAGTTTTATTTTTCTTATACATATACGCGCGTGTGTTTTGTTGCAATGCAAATGATGTGCATACAATGGAGCGAGTTTGTATACTGTTGGTAAGTGATATATATATATATATGTGTACATCTAAGTGTGTATATGTTAATGTTAAATTAACGTTAAATTTAATACCAACAAATATATATATATTTTCCGTACATATACTTCTATTTTTTAATTAAACTAATGTATACTGTATATATATAGTTTATTATAACGAACGTTTGAAACGTAAAATCCTTTGATAATAATAATATACATGTTTGAAAGAAACAAGTTGAATAAGAGAATATAATATACATATATATATATATAAAATTGCTTGTTAACAGAGTGTTTGTAGAACAAACAAATAATGATTTTTATTGAAAGGTAAAATACTCTCTCCAACTGTCGGATAAATAAAACGAACGACACAAATGGCCAACCCTTATTTGCTATCGTTTCTCTATATATCTATTTTTATTCTTTTATTTTATTTTATTTATATATTTTTTCGATTCGCATCATCAGTATCGTATCAGTTTTGAAAAGCAATCGCCGCCATTCGTATTCTCGTTTTTAAATGCGTCAAGGATATCGTTGTTGAGAACAAAGCAAATCGTTGAGAATATTTTTCTTTTTTTTTTTTTTTTTACCCCCAACGAACTTACAATTACATCGATAGCATTCAAAAGTCGCATATAGCAGAACACAGGGAACATGGAATGATAATAATAATAATAATAATAATAATAATTGAACGTAGGGAATCGAACGAAGAGCAACGATTCGATTTAATAGCGTGTATCGAACATCATTAAAAGTTCGCCAACGTGTATACCATTATTGGTGAATATATATACATATATATATGGTTCAGGTTGGCCTATGTAAACCAAACTGCAATTTGCAAGCTCATTTCGTCACGACATTACGCAACGTTAGTCTACCATTAACATTAACAACCGATATAGAAATCGCTTTGTGTCTTGACTCTTTGCATATAATAAAATGGAAATTAACGGACCGTAAGGTTTAGTCCCTCGCGAAATAATTCTACCCGAATGCCTCCCACAACCCCTACTCCCACTCCTCAACCCTTCAAACACTCCCGTATTGGTCAAATCGAAAACGTCAAAGTTGATCACGACCAATTCGTTCGTTCATTATTTAACTTGATCTAAAGGAACAGAATTTTATTATTTTTGTTTGTATTATTCAACAAAATATTCTCAAAGACATCAAATAATTGTGTTAATAATTATAAAAGTGGTTTAAGTTATGTATCTCTCTTGTTTGGAGATATTTAAACGATTATATTTGAACATTTCATGAATTTTATATAATATTGTAATAACATACACTATTTAATGGTTTATTTTTAATAATATTGTGAAAATTACATTGAATTTAATTTAGTTTAAAATAATGTGGTGTGAAGAAACTAATAGACTCATTATTTTTTAAGTTATATTTGTTTTGGTGTGTTTTGGAAAAAGTGAYGAGAGTTAATTTAGATGCGACCGAAAAATCGACACCACGAAGTTGTCGATATTTACGATGCGCGGG
>NW_014569644.1:398641-399806 GCF_001313835.1 Polistes canadensis
ATATATATGTTTTATTATATTATATTATATATTATATACACAAATATATTATATATATTATATATAATTATATTATATTACATATAATATATATAATATTATATATATATTATTAGTTATTTTCAAAAATATATAGATCTTGTTATACCATGAAATAATAGTGGGGGATAGGGGGGAGGGAAGGGTACTTATCTATTCGAAATACGACTTGAAACTATTCTATACGTAAAGTTACTTTAAGCGCATAAATATGTAATAAGGGTACTAGAAGAAAATGCATTTTTCCACCACCGGAATGGGGGAACTCTCTCTTTTTATCGGCCAACTCGGAGAATATTAATGAGATTTCTTACTAACCTTATAGATCGGGAGGTGGGGGAAGAAAAAAAGAAAAAGAAACCAACCACGATGTGTGTTAGAAGAAAATCGAACGAGAATGAAAAAAAAAAAAAAAATCAAAAAGAAAAGAAAGGACAAAAAGAACACACGTACGAAAGATTTTCAAGGATCGATGATCATGGTGGTGGTGGTGGTGATGATGGTGATGGTGGTGGTCCCTTTAAAAATGAACCTTTTTTTCCTTTTATTTTTTTCTCGTACATTTTTCCCATATACTCTTCTGATATTTTTATTTCTTTTTTTTTTTTTAATCCCCATAAATAATTATATAATCAAATAAATCACAAGTGTTAGGAAGTTTCGTTAATGAATTCTCATGGGGATGAGGGAATGGAGGATTTAAAGTAAGCACTTCGTTTGAAATGAGTTGTAATCTGGGGGTTCGATTAATTAAAGATATGGTGTTGTTTTAAACGTATGTAGTAGTATACATAGATATATACAATCTTAGTTTGATCCTCTCACGTATAAATAGGATTAGTTGAATAAATGTGAGAGAATTTGGGAAACAAACGTTTCATGGTGTGGTCAACTATTGCGTTGTTTAACCATTTATGGGAGTTAAGCTTCTTTCCATACACCATTCTGTATACACGTATATAACACTCAATTTAAATAATTTAATATTATATTATAATAGTTAAGAATTAAAATGACAGAAGAAGAAGAAGAAGAAGATGATGATGGGGGTGCTTTTGTAATACTAATGCATCATATATTCAATATAAATTGTTTTGAATACGTATATATATATATAAACGTATGG
>NW_014569644.1:400306-402778 GCF_001313835.1 Polistes canadensis
TTATTTTAATCATTCATATATATATATATATATAGGAATGATATCAGAATAACGTGGTTTATGTCAGAATTATGTCAGAATTAACGTTGAGATATTTTTTACAATATCATTGATTTAAATTTATATTTATCGTGAATAAAATTAAAAAAACAATTCATATATATATTAAACAAAATGTACAATAATTATCGTATATTTTAATATTTAAAAATTGCATATTGTAATGCATAAATAGTACATTAATCGAATTACGTTTGTGGCACGCGACTAAAAAACACGCGTCTTTCTTTATTCTCTTATTTTCTTTATTTCGTTTTTTTTTTGTATTTTTTAATTTGGTTAACCATGTAAAAAAAAATCTTTTTATCTACAATCACATTTGATATTCCGTAAATACGTTCCGCACGATATGCATGCGAGCGCGTAATCCAATTCAATGGTGTGGAATTACTGCGGAAAATCTGTTGCATTCTATAAAATCCTACAGGTATAAATATGTTTTATTATATTTGTTGAATCCAACACACAAATGTACAATATAAACATTTATTATCTAATACATATTTCTGACCAATCAAAATGAATTCTTTTTCTTCTTGTTTCTATTTTTTTTAAGCATTAAAAATCAACGCAGATTATGTTCGAGGAAACGTGGTGTTAGATATTTAAGAACAAAAGAAAAAGAAAAAGATTTTCATTCTTTTACGTTTGGTTATATTAAACCCCCATCTCCTCCCCCTACACCATCAAACCCACTTTATTCTCTATTATACGAATTCTTGAAATTTTTCCTCAGTTATGGTGTCATACATTTTATCGATGTTATACAAGTATTTAAAAGAGCATTTGTAATAATATAAATTATGGTAGAGTAATTTTTGCAAGAAAATAAATGAAATCATTTAAAATTTGGAAATATATAATATATTAATATTTAAATATATATATATATAACAAAGTTTCAAAATTTGTGTTCAACGTTAATTTGTAATTTAGAAATTGAAAGAAAGGTTTTTCTTAAATTTATGGTTTTAAATTTTATGATTTATTTTCCATACCGTGCTAAAGTCAAAACTTTTCAACCCACCTATATGAATATAAATAAAATCAAAGTAATGCATCTCGTAGTAATTATAATATATATAAATAAAAACTACGAATGAGATTTGGGGTTTCTTTTCAAACGTTTTAGTTTTAAATATTAGAAAAAGCATTAGACAAAAAGTATATAAAACGTATGAAATATTATTTGTAAGAAACTTTGTGATAATTTGTCGAGATAAAAGCTTGACAAAAAGGTTGTTTTAACTTTTAGACGAATTGAGAGATACACACATATAGAAATATATGTTTTCCTCATATTATTATTATTATTATTATTATAATAATAATTTTGCATGTTTTCACGAAAGGGGAGATAGAAAAGTACGTATTTTTAACGAACATGTGATGACATCAACTAAAATCTTCTTCTACATCGTCAAAAATGGGTCGGAACATTTTCCTTCCAGCTAGGAACTGTCTATTATTTGTAATTTTGCGGGAAATAGAATAATAAAGAGAAAGAGAGTGAAAGAGATAGAGAGAGAGAGAGAGAGAGAGAGAGAATTTCAAAATAAATGGAAGAATGAGAAAACATATACCACGAGATAGTAAATTTCGTCTCGTTGAAATTGTGTTAAACAAGTAAACCATTTTCGTTTCTGTCCTTTGCTAAATGTAATAAAAAACAAAGGAAAAAGAAAAAAAAAAAAGAAAACAAGGAAAAAAGGTTGGAAGAGTAGGAAAAACATTTACAATCAAATCATATGTTAGAAAATTTCGCACATTTCGCAAAAGTAAAGTTTAGAAAAATGATATATCGTTTAGAACAAATTCAATATTAACGATTATGAATAAAAACTTTCATTAGACGAATGTTAGGCGTTTATTTGAAAAGGGTCGGATTATCATTTGAATATTTTATTACTTTATAGAATAATATCTATATCTTTTTACTTATATTCTTCAAATATATTTGTTATTTTAATCGTATTACATAAATAATATATTATTTTCCATAAATAAATACAATTAAAACTTTTGATCTGACATGTATTTAAAAATATATTTTCGTTCACAACAAAATAAATGAAAATTTGATCCGACTGTAAAATAAAAAATATGTCAATTTATTATCATTATTATTATTATTATTATTCATAATATATTATTTTCCATAAATAAATAAAACTTTTGAACTGACATGTATTTAAAAATATATTTTCGTTCACAAAAAAATAAATGAAAATTGGATCTGGACTGTAAAATAAAAAATATGTCAATTTATTATCATTATTATTATTATTATTATTATTCATAATATATTATTTTCCATAAATAAATAAAACTTTTGATCTGACATGTATTTAAAAATATATTTTCGTTCACAAAAAAATAAATGAAAATTTGATCCGACTGTAAAATAAAAAA
>NW_014569644.1:405309-406396 GCF_001313835.1 Polistes canadensis
CGACTGAAATAAAGAAAACAAAAAAAAAGAAAACTTAACAATCTACGAAAAATTTGTCTAGTTCTTATTTCTTATTTATTTCCCTTTTCTTTCCCCCCCCCCCTTTACGATATTGGAAATTTATTTTTCTCACGGTTGTTTGTAAATATTTAAAAGAATAATTCGTACGAAAAAACAAAGGGGGGAAAAAAAAGGAATGTAAAAGAAAAGAAAAGAGAAAGAAAAAGAAATCACAAAAGTAAAAAATTGAATCGTAATATTAAAACGATCGAAAAGCTTTGATTATTTTTCTCGTATAAAAATTGAAACTTTAAACCGTTGTTTCCATGTACTTAATTATAAAAATGATAAATCCTGAAGTGGTCATTTTGAAATACAACGTCGACGTTTAAGCTTATTTTTTTTTCTTTTTTTTTTTTTTTATTACAACTACTGCACATTAATTTATGCCCTTTTTGCTCGTGTTTACTCTTTGCAATACATTTCCATTTTATTTTATATTTTTTTTTCTTTTTTTTTCTCCCCCATTTCATCGTTTGTCTCGAGCCCCTTTATTCTCACTTTTTCTTCCCCTATATCTTTATCTTTATCTTTATCTTTATCTTTATCTTTATTTTGAGATCCCATTATCTTTATTTTAATCTTTATCTTGTAAAGTTTCTTTCTTCCGTGTGTAGAGTCCCTGAAGCCATCATGAAAAGTAAAGTAGATGGAATGCGTTTTCCCTCTTTCCGTAACAAACGCGTTCTATAAAACACATACCCTTCATCACCCTCTCCAACCCCTATCCACTATTCATCCCTCTCCGCATCATCCCCGTCAAGCTTGGCTTATTGTATACACCACGTTTCCTTCCGTTCGTAGTAAGCGTAAGCTTTGTTTTTTATCGGAATGACTTCTTCGATAAAAATCGAAATTGCAAGGAAAACTTTGAACCTTATCGAAAGATATTTTACTTTCTTTTTTTTTTCTTTTTTCTTTTTTTTATCTTTACTGCATCATGTTTGATTTATTTTTTGTATAATTCTTATTTTACAAATTATTAAATATATTCATAAATATTAAATATATATATATTTATAAATTA
>NW_014569644.1:409286-410637 GCF_001313835.1 Polistes canadensis
AACGAGACAAAATTGAAAACACTATGATAAATAAATCCCTTATTAATACAATAATTTAATACTTGTATATAAATAAACAAATCATTCAATTTTCTTAAGATATATATATATACACGATATAGTATTTTAACAAAACAAAAGACAGATAATTATGGGATACAAAACGATGGAAAAATAACGTGACAAAATTGAAAACACTATGATAGATAAACAATTCATCATTATAATAATTTAATACTTCTATATAAGTGAACAAATCGTTCAATTTTCTCAAGATATACACGATATCATTTTCTAATAATACGAGTAAAAAATACAATTGTGAAATATCAAACTGATAGAACGATAACGTAAAGCAAATTCTATCAATGAGAGAGAGTTCACTGAACGATTTCGAGTAGTAACTCTCAACTATCATATAGAAACCATAAGCGGGGGTGCGGTTTACAGGTGCGGTGTAAATGCTCTTCCTCTTTAGGAGCGGTTTCCAGGTGCGGCTTTGATACTTAAGCTTTGATACAACGTTTCAAAGCATATTGAGGTTTCTCTCTCTCTACATATACACATATATACATATATATATATATATAGATCATCAAAAGCATTAACCACCGATATTTAATGTAAATTATTAAGGAAATTCAATGTCTTCAAACCGAAAATGTCGATAAAACCAAAATTAGTAATTGCCAAAATGAAAATTAAGATTAGATGATAAAATCACAAGAACATAAGGGAAAGGAAAAGAGATGTATGTGTGTGTTTTGAATTTTTACAATGTTAACGAAATTCTATCCACTTTACCAACTATCCAGGAATATATTAACATAAGATTGTTAGCCACGCTAACTACCAGAATCATGAATATTCATAGTAACGCATACGTGACTTACCCTCGATCGTGTTTAACATTTCGATCGACACACGATGAACTTTATTCAATTAGTTTACTAAGATAATTCTAATTATTCGTGAAATATTCTAATTATACCAATTATAGTTTTCTATAAATATCGTAACATTTGTATTAGACTTTTTCTATGTTTTCTTTTTTTATTGTAATAAATATCGCATATATTATTGTTTATTTGAATCCTTGGATTTATTCAATTTGAACCATCCATGAAATATTTTGTACAAGGAATTTTTCATTCATTTTTTATTTAAATAAATTAAATTTATATTTAAATAAATGTATCACGTAAAGTGTGATAACAATAATTTTGTATAATATATTATATAAATAAAATGACTCTCATTGTGTCAATGAGATTATTGTTAAATGTTTTTTGATACGATGAAAAAACAAATATAATATAAAATTAATATAATAAAAAGAAAAATATAAATC
>NW_014569644.1:412480-413857 GCF_001313835.1 Polistes canadensis
TTTTTTTTTTTTTTTTTTTTTATTTCATTTAATATATATTTCCAAGACAAATATTTCAATAAATGACTTAATTCGAATTATTTAATGAATAACAACAACAACAACAAAAATGTATCATTTAATATCAACCACTCACCGATGTGTTTATTTTTAATATGCATATCTTTTTGTCCCCCACCCCACAAAAAAAGAAAAAAAGAAAAAAAAATATAACACAAATCTCCTCGGATAAATATCAATTTGTTTTTGAATGATACACACATGATTTGACCAAATATACTCGAATGGTATAAATATTAATCGAATCGTATTTTTATTCTCTTAATAAAAATAACAATTTTTAAATCGTATTCATTCGACAAAGTGAATATAAAATATTAAACGTATCGAAAATGTTTTCAAAAGCAACTCTCTCTCTCTCTCTCTCTCTCTCTCTCTCTTGTTATATTAGATTTATATTTTAATATAAAACAGATTTTCAATAAATATTAAAAATGTATATATATAAATTTGTATATTTATTCGAACGAACATCATCACTGCAGGGAACTTGCAATCTATATTCCTGTAGAAATAAATGCACAATATATATAGATAAAGAGAGAGAGAGAGAGAGATAGAAAGATAAAATGACTTCATAATAAGTAACAACACGTAATATAACAAACATGTATATATTATCTCCTATGACGTTGTATTTAATTAATCTCACCCTAATAAAGATCAAGCATACACACATTGAGAAAGATCGTTTGTTTCAACTATGAATAACAGTATTTCATTAGTGTACGTCATTATTTCCTATCAAAATAGAATATTACTTAATTAAAATCTTTATTATCTTTTACAACTTCTATCTCTCTCTCTCTCTCTCTCACACACACTTTTTACGTACCATGTTTTTCCATGATTTAACAAAAGGAAAAAAAAGAAAAAAGATAAAATTGAAATAAAATTTAAATTTTGATCAAAGAATTATTTAAAAGAAAATATATCGTCGTATAGAAATATATTTAAAATTTATTCAAATAACTAAATAAATAAATAAATAAATATAAACGATAATTTTTTTCTATTATAAAAAAAGAAAAAAAAAGAAGAAAAAAAAATGTGAATAATAAATAGGATAATTCGTAAAGGTAACCATAGATTTCGTTGGAAATTAAGTTAATTCGCGAGTTTAAACAATTTCGAAATTGATATCGAAACGCTCCGAGCGATTAATTAACGTTTATATGGTTCTCGATTTCAAACTACACGTGCATGATTCCTTTYTTTTTTTTTTTTTTTAAAATGATTATCGTTTCGATATTAATTTTTTCGAAAAGGATTAATAGAATATCATTTACAAATTAATATATTATATAATATATAATA
>NW_014569644.1:415978-417238 GCF_001313835.1 Polistes canadensis
AATTTAATTGAAAAATTTAATTCTATTTAATATAATTGTGAAAGAGAATAATATTAATTTGAATAGAAAAATATATAATCGGACGATTGTATGACTAGACGATGAAGTTCTACAAATTTATTGGATCACTATTTTTCTTATTGATTTATTTTCAATTACTTTTACGTTAATCGCGTAAGATCTATTTGTTTAAGAATATTTATAATTCACGTTAAAACGTGTACGTTTTGAATAGATTATTATTAAACTTTACGTAATCTCGAATATTGTTTTCAACAAACAAATAATAATAATAATAATAATAATAACCTGCAGAGAGAGATGCTAACTCATTCAAATTGTGTCACGGAAAATAAGATAATTACATATATGTATTCGTTAAGATGTTTTTTTTTTATCAAAACATTTAGTTAAACGTAATATTTATTTTTCTCTATAGTTCGTTACAATTACAAAGATAAAAAAAAAAAGAAATAAAACGAAGTTGGATAAGCCAATCTTGTATTCCTCCTTATTTTTTTTCTTTATTTTTATTCTTTTTTACGCCCCTCCTACATATTTTTTCTTATAGTTTTCTATTTAAAAGAAAATATTTAATCGAAATATAATATTATTATCTATTTAAAAAAAAAAATATTAAATCATATTTTCAAATGTGATCTTCGAACACACAGTAAGAAAATTTTTAATTGGTTGGTGCATCACATTGAATAAACGTTGACAACAAATATTTCCAATTGCAAATCTAAATATTGAAAATATTGTAAATTGGGTTTTGTATTTGACCATATTATTTTGTATTGATCATAAAATAGGATCCATTACCTCCCGAGAAATGGTTTGGAATAAGGGATGGTTCCAAATTTGGTAACGTGTGTGCACAAATAGATAGTATGATGAATGAAATGATAGGAAGCGATGATTGTTTGTATTTAAACGTTTATACACCTAAAATTGATTTCAATGCAAAATTGGCAGTAATGGTATGGATCCATGGTGGTGGTTTCTATATGGGATCGGGAAATGATCATTTATATAAGCCAGTTTATATCATTCGAAAGGATGTAATCGTTGTCACGATCAATTATCGATTAGGTCTTTTGGGTGAGTACAAATAAATGTATTTTGAAAATTCATAAACATATTATTGTATTATAATATTGAATTAATCAAAATTGTTTATTCTTTTTTTTTTTCAATAATAATCCTTTTCGATTATATATTATTATTCGAAATGTTAATTGTAATACAAAGGTAAAT
>NW_014569644.1:420813-427003 GCF_001313835.1 Polistes canadensis
ATTTTATTATTGTTGAATTGTTATTGTTTGTTGATTATTTAATTTGTAAAACTAACGATACGGGGATTAACATGAAATACAGAAATAAAAAATAAAAAGAAAAAATAATAATTGATCGAATGAATATACATAATAATGAAGTTGAGAATCCCTGAGTTATAAGACGGATAAAATTAGTACGAAAAATAACCACGGAATGTCGTTGCATTCGCTAGAACCTTAAAAGCGTTATAAGAGAAATGGCGAATTGATTGGTTCGTTTGTATTCCAATCGTGTGTACATTAACTCTGACTCACAAGTTTAACAGGAACAACAACAACAACAAAAAAAGGTATGTTTATTTTTGTATTTACATATACATTTATATATATATATACATATATATATATACATCTGTTTATAGTGTTTAGATATTGAAATAGAATATAAGAAGAAGTTTAAGGTAAATTTTGAAGAGAAGACAATTCATATATTAAATATTATATACTCGCGTGAATTTATTAACGAAAAGTAATTAACTGTTATAAAAATAAATTGTTGCTAAGCGTGAAGAAATAAGAAGAAAAAGTTATAGTTTAAATGTGTGTGTAAAAATTGGACGAATATTATTTACTTTTCTATTTGTCTTTTTATTATTGCGACTAGAAACGCAATTCTCAAGGTTGAATCACGCGTGACGTATATTATTAGTCATCGTTCGCGAGAAAAGAACTATTGTGAAACGTTAACATTATCGTCGTCTAATATAAAGTGTACGTTTAAATGAATTTTTTTCATATTTACATATATCATATTTTTTTTTATTTATTGGAAAGAGACTCGCGTGATTTTTAGGGTAAATCTTATACTCCCCCCCCCCTCCCCCCCCCATCACTATAACCACCATTCATCCAATCCCCACCATTCTTCTTTTCTTTATTACATATAAATTGTTTTTAAAAACTAAATCCTACAATTTGCATGAAATTTTTGTGAGAAACAGATAAATTATTTCGGTTTAATTTTGGTAACGATTTAAACGAATATTTTTAGAAAATACGTTACTTTTAGAGTCGTCAATTTAAATAATCTATCGAAGATAAAGATAAATCGTAATCGTTAGAAATTTTGTATAGTTTCAACGGAATAATTACGTACGAGTATTTAAATATACGGCTACCATTCCCTTCTTCTCGTGCTTCCAAACAAAAAAAAAGGAAAATTACTTTCTAATTGTGAGAAACATTTCGTTAATTAATAATTAAATATAATATCTCGAGATGTGTGTTTAGAAGTTTAACACATTATAGTTAAAAATTAAGTCGTTTGAAAATATTTTCATTTTATAATTATACGAAAAATGATATTCTTCTTAATTTACAAATTTTAATTCGAGCACATAACAAATTGTTTATAAATCGTAATCTCGTACTATTTGTTTCGATTACTTTTTTTGTCATAGATTTTTTTATAATAGAACTTAATATTACGTTTAAATTACGTTAAAAATTGTTTTCTTTTTCTAGAAAGAAAAAATAAAGAAACAAGCACATACACACACACTACTAACATACATACACAGAAAAACGAAAAAAAAAAAAGAATATAAAATGGTTGGCGTGTCATCATACCTCGATGCGATTCAAGAAATCAAAGGAATGACCCCGGATAAAAAATATCAAACTATATTAGAACATATAAAAAAATATGTGAACATTGAAAGAAAAATATTAAATTCCAAAATCTGGGACGAAACGGGACAACATTTGCGACCATTATATAAATTGATAATCGCCAATATGACACGAAATTACAATATGATAAGTGAATTGTTGAAATCTGAGGACGAGTTTATCACTTGCAAGGTACTCAAATGCAGATGGTATTTTCAGGGTAAGAATGAGAAGGTCATTAATCCGAAACATTTTTTTCGAAATATCATACCGTTCGTAACGTTGAAAACTAGACAGGAAATAGTTAAATCTTTGGGTCGTAATTTGAAGAATCGAAAAATGGCTGAAAAATTTTTCATCGAGTTTGAATTAAATTATGGTGTTAATTATTCGATACCATTGTTGTTCGCATGCAACGACGATTTCGTTAAAAAGAAAATATTGGAACATAGGATCATTTTTTCCGTCAATCAAGTCGACAGATTGTATTTACGTAAACCCAACGTCATCATTTATTATTTCAATTTAATCGAATCGAGAAATAACGTGCGAACTTCAGTCATATCCCAGGATACAATTCAAAAGTACGTGAAATTTTTACCGAAATTAATTAAAAGGAATCACAATATGTTCTACGACATCGTAAAGTCATGGTCGTTGGAAGTGCAATATCGTTCTTTGGATAAAAAATATGTTAAGAATATCTTAAAAAAAAATAACAACGGTGAAAGTATATTGGAAAAAAATCCACGTATATGGATAGAATTTATAGATCGAAAAATGATAAGCGAAATAATGATGAATACTATATTTCCTAAATTATTACCCGAATTTATTAATAAATTTAATACGGATAAAATGATAAGATATTTAGAACATTATCCGAAAGATAAAATATACAAATTAATATCGGAATCTTACGAAAGTGTTTATAATAAAAAATTTATCGATAATTTAGATAACATTACGTTTGAATTTTTACCATTTGTACCGAAAAATATACGAAACGATGTATTACATTTATTAAAATTAGATTTTACAGAATGTGTTAATAATTACCAGCGTAATTACGATTCATATTTACCGACCAGCGCCAATATCGACAACATCAAAGCTCAGATAAAGAAAGCTGATAATCCCAATGATAGGGTACCATTGATAATAAAAATGGTTTACAATTGTAAAGTAAACGACGACTGTGATGCACTTTATCAATTTTTAGAATACGTATATAGAAGACACAGAAACGAGAGGAGTGAATTTTGGATATCATTTTTCAGCGGTTTCTTAAAGATATACGAATTGAATGAAATACGATTGAAGGAATGGTCAGGTATCGATTTGTTGATTCAAAATTTATGCAGGAATTGTATGTTTCACAAGATTCCAAATTATTCGCTTATCTTGCAAGTATCGATTCTCGTTAAATATAAAGATTTCTATATGTTTAATTCGGCAAAAGAATTTATAAATATTTATTTGCATATGGTACGGGAACATTATATTAACCGTTGGTCAAAATACGATGGTAATCCGCAAGACGAAGATTTGTTTTTCACGATAATGTTAGATTACGTTGAAAAGAAATTTGTAAAGAACAAATCAGAACAGGATACGAGCTCGAGTGAATATATACAAGAAACATATTCGGGTTCGGAATCAAATCGTGAACATTATTCCGATGCGGAATCAAATCGTGAAAATAATTCATATTCCGAATCAAATCGTGAATATAATTCATATTCCGAGTCAAATAGTGAAAACTATTCGGATTTTAAATCGAATAGTGAAACTTATTCGTATTCGGATACGTCGTTAAACACTAGTGAGAAAAAATTATGGGACGATGAAGTTAGGATTTTTTGCGTAACCGATCTCGTATTAACTATGTACGAATTGGATAAAAAATATGGCATTTATACGAATAATAAGAAGATAAAGAAGAAGAAGACGACAATCATAAGAAATACAATATTATCCGTGCCATTTAGAAAATGGAGATCCAAATGGCTTTGGTCACAAGTCGAAGATTTGTTAACGAATAAAGATAAGATACCGAAAAAATCAATGAAATATTTCAATGAATTAGAGAGTTCCGTAAAACAACGGGATCCGGAATTATACGAAAAATTATTAGATGTAACTTTACCCGAAGAATTTAATTTCAAGGTAAGCGCACCGTTTAAAATGTTAAAGAAAGATCCTAAACAGGTGTTGAACAATATACCATATTTCTTAGACACAGCTGTAAAATCTAATACATATCATTCGAGAAGAATAAGACGTTTTTTTATTATGTGCCGTTGGTACAATAAATTGCCAATGAAATTCGTCGAGGAAGCTAAAAGACGTTTATCATCCAAACACGTACCGTATTATCTTTATCTGATGGCAATTATCTTGGACGGTCAAAGTTTTCAAGATGCTTATAAGAAATATTTGTCGGAAAATGGTATTGATAATTTCAACGAATTAAGTAAAATGTATCATCTTGAAAATAAAAAATTATATTTATTGGAAGGCCTGTTAAAGGGTATACAAATGTCAAACCCACCATTACCTTTGGAAACTATGGCAGATTTTTACGAATACGATTTTTCATATGTATTGAATATATCGGAAATTATCCTTAACGTGTGCAGAAAATCATCTTTTAAGAAGGTAAAAGAATATTTGCGTACGATGTCGCATAAAAAAGTAATCCTTAAGAAAAATGTCATCAGAATATACGGATTTGCCGAAACTATTGAGAATTTTGCCGAATATTTATTGTCCAGATGGAAAATTGAAAATGAACATCCGTCAGTACGTATAATAATATTTAAAACATCTAATAAATTGTTCGCGAATAATCCGAAAAAATTTACCTGGTCTACGTTCAAATATATTTTGGAAAGTTACGAGTTTGAAGATTGGGAATATTACAGACCGAAATATATTCAAACCGATGTAATACCAATCGAATATATCAATGATATGATCAAAACAATTATATTAATGACAACGAAAATAATCGACATAAGTTTGTGTAAAAATACAAATGTGTATAGAATAAAAAATAAGGTATTAGATTTTTTATTCAGTACAATATACGTTCGTTTAAGTTCCTATTATATCGAGTTTGTCGACGATAAAATAATATTAAATTTCATCGAAAAATATTATTTCCAAGAAGAATTTATAAACGACGAACGTATTTTATTAATAGTCGTTTGTAATTATTTATTCGCCGATAGGAAACAATGTTTGCCGAGATATAAAAAATTCTGCAAAATAATGGAAAATAGATGCGAGGATTGGTATAATTTAGATTTAAAAGACGTAAGTGAAAATCCTATAAGAAAAGGAATTAGTAGTTTTATCAAAAAAATTAAAACTACTTTGTTGAGTAAGAACAAATGTGATTGGATTTGTCCGTCTATTGCAACACAAATAATCAACGAAACATTGAAAACATTTTACAAGGTTCCTGTATACACAAATATCTGGTTATACATAATGTTACAATTCACAAAATATTATATCGTATCGCCCGAAGATTTTGTTGAAAATATTTGTACTATATTTATTAAAAGCTGTGCCAATTACAAATGTTCCTATATTATATTCGCAAGAGCTATTGAACAATTTTTATTTGCCATAGACTGTAATGACACTGAAGATGTCTATTATCGTTTCATAAATAATCTTTTAAACAATCGTACATGTACTTTGTCCAAATTAACGGCAGTTTTACTTTTACCAGTATCACCTACAGATGATAATATGTATCATGAAGTATTGGATAAATTTAAAGCACTCAATGATCCAGAAGTATTTTGTTTGTTGTATACCAAACTTAACAGATCCTGTTTTCTGGATGATAGTAGTTACTAATTGCAATTTTAATGAATCGTCCTCATCATTTTTTCTTTGTTCAGGAAAAACAAGATCATATTTTTGTTTTTCTCTTTAATTATTCTTGTTTTTTTTTTTTCTTCTTTTTTTTTCTTTTTCAAAGAATACTTTTGTATACGCGTCTCTTAAGATATACAATGTGATGTACGTGTGTGTCTAATTGTTATTATTATTAATTTAAATATTGGAAAATGATAATTCTTCTATTGTGTAACAAGCGAATAAAAAGAAATAAATTTATTTAAAAGAAAAAATAATATATATATATATATGTATAAAAAAAAACACACACACGCGCGTGCACGAAGTATTTTCATTTGTTTAAAGTTTTTTTTTTGGTTTGTTAACTCTTGAAAAGAGTAACGTGATATTATTTATAATATACAAGTCATATAAATGTTAATAATAAATGAAATAAGTGAGATAACGAAAGAGTGGAGGGATACTTTTCGAAAAGATTATTTTTGTATTTATGATTACGATTAATTTTGTTCAATTATTGTTCATTAAATATTTTCATTTGTGCATAATTTTATTGGCTTTTATATATTTATTCTTTCGCCGTTTAATTTAAGCAAAATAAAAAATAAAATATATTTTCAATCGTTAGTCAAATTATTTTTATAGATTAAATATGTTC